>NC_139969.1:26247486-26314986 GCF_963993115.1 Abramis brama | reverse complement strand
GTTAATTTAATTCTTGGGGTCTTGTTTTTCCAGTAGAATTTTTTAATAATTGAATCTAAAGATTTGAACCAGATACGAGTGGGCTGTGTTGGAATCATTGAAAATAGGTAGTTTATTTTTGGGAGTATAGATATTTTTGTTACTGATATTCTGCCCATGATTGATAATGGTAAGTTCATCCAACGTTGAAGATCGTCATCTATTTTTTTAAGTAATGGGGTATAGTTGAGTGTAAACAACTCTAGCAGCTTGGCGGAGACATTGATTCCCAAATATGTGATGTAATTGGTGCACAAAGGGATTTGTGATGTTTGGGATGTCACATCCAGCCTGGTGGAATTTAATGGAAGTATAGCCGATTTATTCCAGTTAATTGAGTATTCAGAAATGTTTGAAAAGGTATCAATGAGTTTTATTGTTTCTTGTAATGATTTTTGGGGATTTTGTAAGTATAATAATATATCATCAGCGTAAAGACTTATTTTATGGTGTATGTTTAATGTTTTAATTCCTTTGATGTAGTTGTTTTGACGGACAGCTGCTGCAAGCGGTTCGATGAATATGGTGAATAGAGATGGAGAGAGTGGGCATCCTTGTCTAGTTCCCCAGTGTAGAGTGAAGCTGCGTGAAGCTATTATTTGTAAATATGATCAAAGATGGCTGTAAAAAATAAATCTGCATTGTTAATTCTTTTGATATTTTATCTAAAAAAATAGTAAAAATCTAAACTTTCATTGATGTAAAAGAATTGAAAGTGGGGGGAAAATCACATTATGAAATAAATGTTTTTTCTCGAAAACACGTTTACACAGGTATTTTATCCCTGTGTGCACCAAACCCATCTAAAGTGTTTGCTGTCAAAAAAAGCATTTTTTTTTTTTTTATCTGACCATAGAACCCGTCCCATCTGAAGTTCCAGTAGTCAGTTACTTTTCAAATGTTCTATGGACAGATGTGTAACCCCATGTGTAAAATGAAATACTCTGCTGTATCTTTAATGCTGTGGGCCTAATTTTCTGCCACAGGTCCTGGACATCTTGTTCAGGTACATGGCATCATGGATTCGATCAAATACCAACAGATAAAAAATCAAAACCTGACAGCCTGTGCTAGGATGTGCTAGCCTGTGCTAGGATGTGCTAGCCTGTGCAGCTGTGTTTGGATCTTCCAACAGGACAGTGAACCAAAAAACAAACATCAAAATCAAAACCAAGCATCTGCAATGGTCATCCCAGTCCCAGACCTGAACCCTACTGTATGAGTGGGCTGAACTGAAGAGAAGGAGCGCCAGCATGGATCTCATCTGGGAATCTGAAGGATCTGGAGAGATTCTGTATGGAGGAATGGTCTCTGATCTTTTGTCAGTTGTTCTCCAAACTCATCAGGCATTATAGGAGAAAACTCAGAGCTGTTATCTTGGAAAAAGGAGGTTGCAAAAAGTATTTAATAAAAGGGGGCAAATAATTGTTCCCAATGTGTTTTGGAGAAAAACATTTATTTTCACATTTATTTCCCCCCCCACTTTCAATTATTTTACTTCAATAAAAGGTTAGATTTTTGTATTTAAAAAAAAAAAAAAAAAGAAAAAAATAAATAAATATATATATATATATATATCAAAAGGATAAACAATGCAGATTTATTTTTTACAGCCATCTTTGTTCATATTTACTAAGGGGGCAAATAATTCTGACCAGCACTGTATATATTACTAGATCAATCATCACTATATATAAATGACTAAAAAAACTCTTGATAAGTCATGATAATTTAATTTTATATGGCACACATCCAAGGAGCCCATTAAACTTCATTTGAATTCATTGCTTTGTCTGTAATTAATTTCAGATTTTTTTTTTTTTTTTTTTGACAAGCTTAAGAAAAACATTTTTCCTTATCTTACATTCATAGTGAAAAGAAATGTACTGGCAGCATGAATGTCAATATAGTTGACATGCAATGAAGTGGGGCCTGTTGAATGGATGATTAACTCTGAATTATTAAAAACTAATTTCCTCATTTGTTTTAGACATTGGCTTCCTTTCACTGTCAGCTAGATGCCAGCGCAGCATCAGAGTCATTTAAAACACACTGAAGTGGAAAGGCATTGAGAAGCCAACTTGACAACAGCCATTTGCCCTTCGCCCATGAAATTTCACACAAAACAGCTTAGTGTCCAATTACACTCACAGCTTTATTTCAAAAGACATTAACAACGAAATGGAACAAAAGTTTAGACCATAATCAAATATAACCAGTCTATGAGTCTGTTTGGCATAACATTTAAAAGGATTTATGATGTAAATGGACTTATAGTTTAATCTTTTTAGACTGTCTTTTGAGAAACAGAGAATAAAAATTGCATTATGGACAAATAGACAATATGCACAGGGCACGGGCAGAGCATTTTCTGCCAAGAAATAAGTGCTGTTACTTGAAGCTAAACATGGCATGTCATGGAAACTGTCTCAATCCCATAAAAATTCAATTATTGTTGCGCAAGTGGGCTATTGTTTATAAAAATTGTATTGTATCAACTCATGGAACCATATTGTTTCATGACAGCGAAGTGAAAGCTGTTAGCCCTAAAAAACTAGTTCTTACCTATAGAAAACTCCTGAAAACTAGCCTCTGAGAATTCTGTCTGGACAAAATGTCTCTCATTATGGTACTGTATATATCACTTATTAATGTTTTATGTGCGGCCTTCACAGCTCAGGATCATCATGAAGGGTTTAAATGTATGTTCTTATATCATCAGTGTTGTCATAACGTTTCCTATGCATTCTATGTATTATAGACCTTGTGAGTTGTACTTTCTGGTGATTCTACATAATCATTTTTTACCAACTTCCTGGTTAGAAAAAACAATTGGTAATCAAATGACCTTTTAAAAAAATACAGAAATTGAATATTACCCTTAAGGCATCTTTACCTAGCTGAGTTAAGGCTGATCTGTGCCTGCTCAAAATTCTGTATAATAAGATGTAATGCAGCTAAGACTAAATGATGCCTGCTCTGACCCACTTCAGCCCTTAGTATCAAAGTAAACAGTTATAATTGCTGTGTAAATGCATTTATGCCACCTCTAAGCAGCATTAAACAGTCTGTGTAAAGACACCTAAATGCCATTTCAGAAGTGCTTCTGTGCCAGTGTATATTTGCAGTGTATATTTGGCATGATACCTAAAATTGGCACAAAAACAATCTTGGTCATAATAACATTGATCTAAATTCAGTGATTGTGCACAAACCAATCCACCTCTCATCCATATATATATATATATATATATATATATATATATATATATATATATATATATATATATATATATATATACAGTATATATATATATACACACTAAAAGTTAAGATTGGGATGGAAACTGCAGCTTCAGTTGTGAGATCAATCAGGATTTGTTGACAGGAACACTGTGCCTCTGAAATGAGCCCAGAGCCTTAAATTGTCTCCACAGCCTCTACAGCTTATTTATGCCACACACTTTTTCACTGCATGAATTGGAATAACTGTACCATCCATTGTGTTTCTTTGAAGCCATTGCGGAAAGATGAGCAATAAGCTCACTTTGTCGTCTGATTTGCCTTTAAACTTGGCAGAAATACAAACACTTAGACAACAGTTCCATGCCATTTTGCTTGGATGGTAAGTCTGTTATATTTAATTGCTTTTTATTTTAGTCACACATAAGGGGGAACAGGCCAGCTGGGAAAGCCTTGCCAATTTGAAGAAATCATTTTCCCCCTAAACCAAGATATGCCCCTCCCACTTTCCAAGATGGCTGCATGTCTTTCTGTCTGCTCTTTGTCTGTCCATTTTTAACTTTTTTAAAGGTTTTTAGTGCACCTTTCACTGAAATAATCCAGACAGTGCCTTCATTTAATCTTAACTAAGTTTTTGTAGTCATGGATATCCTACCCTGTTATTTTTGTGAGCTCTTGGCCTATTATTTGGTTTGAGGCCTATCTTCATGCTACAGCCCAGGGATCTGTTGCAGTGTGGCTTGTCTTCAGCCTAGATCTGTGACGGGTTCTTGAAACAGGATTTACAGCAAGATAACAACATCTATCTCCAGATGCATTGTGGTTCGCTTCTAGCACACACTAAAGCCTATGCTATCTGGCTACAGCTATTCTGAGAGGTTCTCGGCCTACTCCATCTGGTCTGAGGCCTACCTGCTTGTCTTCGAGAGGATCTCGGCCTACTCCACCTGGTCTGAGGCCTACCTGCTTGCTTTCGAGAGGATCTCGGCCTACTCCACCTGGTCTGAGGCCTACCTGCTTGTTTTCGAGAGGATCTCGGCCTACTCCACCTGGTCTGAGGCCTACATGGACCTGCTGCAGTGTGGCTTGCCTTCAGCCTAGATCTGTGGCAGGGGTTTTCGAATCAGGATTTACATCAAGGCTTATTTCCAGCACACATTGAAGCCTGTGCTACACTACTAAAGTTTCTGTATCATGCTTTTCTTTATAAAAATCTTACTGGTTCTCTGGATTTTGTCATTCACCTTTTTGCTGCATGTACAGTATCAGGACCCCGGGCCTGCTGGTAAACGCACTCTAGGGTCTGCCACAGCATTTCACTGTCGGGGAACATTAGACTTCATTCTTCAATCGAGAGATGTCCTATCCTATTGGATTACTAAATCTGTTGGACTTTCTGTCACCCAGGTATTTCGAACCCTTCCATATTTTTCAATTATGCTACTGCAGGAACTGTTTGACTCTAACTTGTTACTGGCTTTGCCCTTTGTAAAAGACAAACAATCGATTTGTTCTGGTGTTGCTCTTAGACGCATGTTAATTATTCTCATGTTATTTATCTCTGGTAATGTTCATCCAAATCCTGGGCCAGCTAACTCAGTTACTGCCCAGCTGTCATTTGGTGAATTTTGTGACCGTAAATCATTGGGTTTTTTACATGTAAATATCTGCAGTCTGTTGAATTCTAAGCATTTTGACACTTTAAAAACATTGGTGCACACAGCTAATCCTGATGTTCTTGCTATCTCTGAATCCTGGCTTAAAAAAGGGAACACTGATCTTGACATCTTCATACCAGGCTATAATGTGTTTCGTCAGGACAGAGCTACCAGGGGTGGTGGTGTAGCTATGTATGTTAAAGATCATCTGCAATGTACTGTTGTTCTTTCTAAGTCAGTTCCTAAACAACTTGAACTACTGGTACTAAAGCTTAGGCTTTCAACCACTTTCTCTATCTCTGTTGCTGTTTGCTATAGAGCACCTTCAGCTCCAGTTTCTGCACTCACAGCCTTTAGTCAATTCCTAGCTCCATACATATCCTCTGAGTTTGTCCTTATGGGTGATCTGAACTGGGATATGATCAATCCCCCAGATACAGTTTTGCAACAGTTTGATGCTCTAAACCTTACTCAGATGATATCTGAGCCCACCAGACTTAATCCTAAATCTTCCTCATCATCCACTCTGATTGACCTCCTTTTGACTAACAATCCATCTAACTATCAAGCTGGAGTTTTCAGTCAAATAAGTGATCATTGCGCTATTGCATGTGTACGCTCTGGCCTTTCATTCAAAAGGCCCCCAGTAATTGTAACCAAGCGCTCTTTGAAAAAACTGGACATGCAAGCTTTTCTCCAAGATGTTGCGGCCGTGTCCTGGAACAGAATTAATTCCTTCCACCTCTTGGAAGAGGCATGGTCTTTTTTTAAAAACACTTTCAGTCTGATTATGAGTAAGCATGCCCCTCTGAAAAAAATTAGAATAAAAAATCGATATAGTCCCTGGTTTTCCAATGACCTGGCTGAGATTATTCATCATAAAAATGCTCTCTGGAGAAAAGCCCGCTCTACCCAAACTCCAGTTGACTGGCTGGCCTTCCGTCAATGCAGAAATAAAGCAACACAGGCTATCAGAAATGCCAAAATCTCGCATTTTAAAGAAAAACTCACCACATGTGGCACTGATGCTAGGGCATTCTGGAAAACAGTCAAGGTAATGGAAAATAAAGTTATTTCACCTCATTTACCAGTTTCTATGTTATTTAATGACATCATTATTACTGAGAAGTCTCGGATGGCCTCACTTCTAAACCATCACTTTATTAATGCAACCCATACAGTTACAATGTCAAACCCTAATCTTGTCTCAATGGATACTTCAGTTACAACCTCAGCAGATGCCCAACTTTCTCCATCAAGCAACAATGGCTTCTCTTTTATGCCTCTTTCCACCTCTGAAGTCCAGGATGAACTCTCCAAGCTGAACACAAACAAATCTGCTGGCCTTGATGGTCTTGATCCCATGTTCTTAAAAGCAGCATCCCGCATTATTGCCGCTCCCGTCACAAGACTATTTAACATGTCCCTACAGCTCTCTGAGTTCCCTATTGATTGGAAATCAGCTATAATTTTTCCCCTCTTCAAAGGGGGTTCTGAATCTGATCCAAATTGTTACCGCCCAATTTCCATCCTACCATGCCTTGCCAAAGTTCTGGAGAAGCTCGTCCAAAAACAGTTAAATGATTTCCTGGATAAAAATCATATATTATTTGACATGCAATCTGGTTTTCGGACAGGACATGGGTGCATAACAGCCACCACAAAGGTCCTTGATGAGGTAATTACAGCATTAGACAGCAAACAGGTCTGTATTGCCACCTTTATAGACCTCGCCAAGGCCTTTGACTCTGTCGACCATAGGATCCTCTTACATAAGCTTTCCAGTATTGGTCTGTCCTCCTCTAGCTGTGTTTGGTTTGCCAATTATCTCACCAACCGTGCCCAGCAATTGAAGGTTGAAAACATTATGTCAGACCCACTTAATATCTCTAAAGGTGTGCCTCAAGGCTCCATCCTGGGCCCAACCCTTTTTTCTATCTACATCAATGATATAGCCAGAGCTGCTGGCACCTCCAGGATTCATCTTTATGCAGATGATACCATTTTGTACTCAGTTGGTTCCTCTCCCAATTCTGCGGCTTCCAGTCTTAAACTCAGTTTCACCTCTATAGAGCAGTTCTTTGACAATCTCCACCTCCGTATTAACACCAGTAAGACAAAATGTATCATTTTTAGCCGAAAACCAGTCATCGAGACTCCACTTACAATCACCTGCATGAACGGTATGGCTCTGGAGTATGTCAAAAAATATAAATATCTAGGTATCTGGTTGGATTCATCCCTGTCATTCATTACACACATCAATAACCTTCAAACAAAAGTCAAAGCTAGACTAGCCTTTCTTTTCCGCAATAAAGCTTCCTTTACTCATGCTACCAAATGCACCCTCGTTAAGATGACAGTACTGCCAATTTTGGACTATGGCGATATTATCTACAGAATGGCACCAAACACAGCCCTAAAAAAACTTGACACACTCTATCATTCAGCCATCCGTTTTGCCACTAATGCACCCTTTCACACTCATCACTGTGACCTGTATAAACTGGTGGGCTGGCCCTCCCTTCATACCCGGCGGCTCCATCATTGGTTTCTCTTCATATACAAGACAATCCTGGGCAAGACACCTCTCTATTTGTCATCTCTTCTTCATGCTGCTCATAACGCCTATCACACAAGATCAAGTGATTTGATTAAATTTAGTACCCCCCCTACTTCTACTATCTTTGGACGTAATGCCTTCCGCTTTGCAGCAGTACACGACTGGAACATACTACAAAATACCCTGAAACTTACATCTCTGATCCCAATCTCCACCTTTAAGCAAAACCTCCAAAATTACATAGTTGACTCTTGTTCCTGCTGACAATTATGAACCATATTTAAACACACATATTTAAGCACTTTATTCTTTTTCTTTTTCTCTTTTCTTTGTTGTCTACCTTTTTTAATTCAATTGCTTGTTCTATGTGTGTCATGTGTTTGACTATGTACAGTTGTACAGTATGTCCCTATTTATTCCTGTAGCCTCTTGGCCAGGTCATGTTTGTAAATGAGAAGTGGTTCTCAAACAGTTTACCTGGATAAATAAAGGTTAAATAAAATAAAAATAAATAAATTTTAGATATGTTACTGTCAGTTTTTTTTTTTTTTTTTTACAGTTTCCAAGACCAAGATATTGAAGTATAAGTAGGTTTAAACAAAGGTTGAAGATCAGTTAGATAATGTATACTTCTTATAAGGTATATACATTTGAGTGTGCTTTAAACCATAACTCTGCAGACTGCACAGTAATAATTCCAAGATTATTTAAAAAAAAACAGGACTATTAATTACTAATAATGAAACAAACTGCCAAAATAAAATAGAACAAACAAGAAAATGACAATTATATATTATACAAGTTGCTTAATATGCATTGAATGCACATACTTAAAAATCGGTTTACTTTTTAATGTCATTTCAGCCTATCGCTTACTGATTTTGTGCATTAACTGGCATATTTTGTTTTAATACACAGACACATTAGTAGCTACAGAGCCCCTAGGGACATGGTGAAGGAAAACAATATGAGATGGGAGGAAAAATTAATGTGTCAATGCTTTTGCGTTCTCTCGCAAATGTTTTGCGTTCCCCAGAGAAACTTTGCTTTCGCTCGCAAAATGTTGTTGTTCCCCTGAGAAAATTTGCATTCTCTCGCAAAGAACACAAAAGTTTTCCAAGCAATCAAAGTTTCTCGGTGGAATGCAAAAGGTTTGTGCGGGAACACAAAGGTTTTGTGAGCGAACACAAAGTTTCTCGGGGATACACAAAACAAAAGTAAAAAAAAAATGTCTTCACAATGTCCCTTTAGGGGCACCGTATATTTGAAATAATTACTGTGTTAAGGGAAGTTTAAGCACTCAGTATACTGTACATAATGATTTCTTCTTAGAATTGCATAAAATCAGCCAGTTCGATGTTTCACTATGCTATTGTTTATGCTATTATTTCCATTGGCAAAAGAAAGTAAAATGTCAGCCATAGTTGACTGTCTTAAAATAAACCTGAAAACAAGCTGTTTAGAAGATGTTGGAAGTGTGCAGCTTTGTTGTGCCTGCCATAGGCGTCACATTGACCTAAATTATAAAGTCAATCTGTAACTGTTAAGGATGCCATATTCTTAAGGCAGCTCGGTTGGGCTACATGTACAAGTGAGCAAGGAATTACCATTTGCCCTATGGAGGGACTAAAGCATGTGCTTTCTGCATCTTGTGTGCTGATAAAAGGATGTTATGAATTTTTATTGTGGAGCAAAACCTCACTGCACATCCTGATCCCTGACCCAGTTCTGTAACAGCCAATCAGCACACAGACTCATCATAATTAAACTGAGACTCTCTTGTAAATTGTGTGAATAAAAGTTTTTGTTTTATTATTATTATTATCCTATTCCAAAGGAACTATGATTTATTTATGTATCATTAATAAATAAAATAAAATAAAATAAAATAAAATAAAATAAAATAAAATAAAATAAAATAAAATAAAATAAAATAAAATAAAATAAAATAAAATAAAATAAAAAGCTAATTTGACATGACAACGAGGGATCAGGTGCAGAATGCCAAATCAATGAAACAAGCCATAAGCAACACCACAGAATAACAACTGGGCCTGGACCTGAACTTGGACACTAGCTTAGCACTGCCAAACAAAACAATCATAGCTTTAGAAATATGGAAAGGGAATCATTATCAGAGCAAAATTATAAAACATTTGTGGAGAAATTACAGTTATTGAATCATAGTCTCAATATTTCATTAGCCCTTGTGTTGTAACATTTTCCAAGGAGGATGTTTGAAGCAAATTTTCATATTGAATATTGGATTTCATAAGACTTCAAATAGGAAGTCATGAATTATCAACCCTGTAATTCAATGTTAAGCATGTTTTTGAGCTATTAAAAGGGTTAACATGCAGGTTGAATTGTATTAAGAGTTTATTCCACAATGATCACGAATAAAGGATATGCTGCAGACTCCATTGGTGGTTAATTTCACCTGCATTTCCTTCTTCCTTTGTCTTTGACATCACCTCTTTAAATATGTATAAACTCATGGCAATTTACATAAAGTTTAAAGATGCTGATTACACATATTACAGCAGATGCTGACCTATATTAGCCACAAGACCCCCCCCCCCCCACACACACACACACACAGGCAAGGTTGCGGCTACGTGCGTGGAACAAAACAGCGAGCGCAAGGTGTTTATCTCTTTGTTAACACTATGTATACATATGTATACAGTTCTCTTTCGAAAGGGAACTCGCACTGTGTCGATGACGCTATTGGGGAACGCCCTCCAGGTGAACCAGTGTCTGAAAAGCTATCCAATCACGGCAATCGAATTTGACCGGCGACAACCTATGACTAGTGTTGTTTTTGGCGGCCTGTTTTCATTTTAGTTTTAGTCTAGTCTTTGTGTCAAGCTGTCCTTTTAGTTTTTATTAGTTTTAGTCACGTTCATACTCTTTTTAGTCTAGTCAAGTTTTAGTCGACGAAAACTGATGACATTTTAGTCTAGTTTTAGTCAACGAAAACTGATGACATTTTAGTCTAGTTTTAGTCGACGAAAACTGATGACATTTTAGTCTAGTTTTAGTCAATGAAAATTGTATTTTAGTTTCTTTTTAGTAATGCAATTCTATTTAACCCAGTCAATATAGAATTTCAAACAAGGTTATCTTATTATATTTAGTCTATATTTAGGGCTGTGACGGTGGCAGTTTTTTTTTTTTTACCACCACGGTAATGGACCAACTACCGGCGGTGGTTGGGGGGTTATTTAAAAAAATAAAAAAATAAAAACTTGTTTTATATTTCCACACAAAGACGCGTGATACTCTGCGCTCTGAGAGGGATGTGGGACATGAGCAGGAAAGAGACCATCGATCTCTTTATGATATCTTCGTGTTTTCTACTTGATGTAAATTGGTCTGAAGAGCGAATTTTATCCTCCACAAGGGCGAGATATTTAGGCTATGTTTGAGATTGCGCTGCCAGAGAAAGTGAAACTAAAAATCACCCGCGCGTGTGAAACGCGCTTTACAACTAAACTTGACGCGCCCTATGTCTAATATAACAAGCACAAACTGTATTAAAAAGAATTTGACATGCAAGTACAAATGTAGGTCCTGTATATCTGTCCTACAGCGTTTTTCTACTTTACCACAGTATAGAAAACGAATGTAATAGGTCTAATTAAAAGCGAACCAATGAAGAAACGTTTATAATCCCTTTAGAAAATGGGTGAGACGTGAGTGAAGATTTGGGAAAAGAAACAAGAGATTCCATGCAGGGATGAGTCACGATTTTTGGATATTCGATTAGTTTATTTAATTATAGAATATCGAATAGGTTGTGCGATTATTCTCTAAAATAAAATCTCCATGTTCTGGTGCTGATGTGGTGACGCGTTCATGTAACCAGAGACGCTGCCAATAACATACAGCTGTCACAAAGAACCGGCAAAAGTAATGATTATGAATGTGTCAAATATATCAATGAGACATTTTAATAGAATAACTAATGGAGTAATATTATTAAATTCGCTGATAATCGGGTGACCAGATCGCAAACCAGAATTTAAAGCCGACAAAGCTATGGGTTCACGCACAACTCTCTCATTCGTCGTGACATTTCGTCTTGTCTCGTTTTGGTCAACGAAAATGAAGAGACATTTTAACATAGTTTTTATTTTGTAAACCACATTTAGTCTCGTTTTTATTCGTCAACGATATTGCATTATACATGTATTTTAGTCATCGTCACATGACCAGCATTTACGTCTCGTCTCGTTTTCGTCAGGTGATAACGGTTCGTTGACGACAATATTTTGTCATAATTTTCGCTGACGAAAGCAACACTACCTATGACGTCACTACTAGTGCGACCCAGAAGTATAAAAGGGGCGCCTAGAGAACGTGTCATCCTCTTTTCGTCTTCAGGGACTGTTTTGTCTGATTTGCAATCACCTGAAAAGGTAAGAACAATTATGGCAAGTGACAAGCGTTTCAAGAAGTGTGTGGATCCGTGTCTCAGGTTTCTGACACCAGATGACACACACAACTTGTGTGTTTATTGTTTGGGTGAAGAGCACACACGATCAGCTCTTGAGAGACCTGATTGTGCAGAATGTGCGAGTTTTCCTCTTAGAAAACTCCGCTCTCATCTGGCCCTGTTCTCGAGGGAAGAGGGACAGGCATCTGGGCCCAGTGGTTCGGGTCCCACTCGTGCTGAGGCACTGCGGAGACTCAGATCATGGGGTTCCCAGACGGAGCTCGCTGACGAGTTTGGGAGAGGTGTTTCTCTCTCACGCCCGTCAGAAGCTTGCGAGGGTGAGCTGCTGGGCGAGGATGTGTTGTCTCTTACATCCTCTGATCCAGCAGCAAGTGCTCTGCTGGCACCCAGCCCAAGAGAGCAGGAGATGGCTGATGAGGGCGAAGAAGAGGTACAACCTGAACCCTCACAGCCTCCCTGCCCCACGTATGATGAGCTGTTGGGTGTTATGGAGTGCGCTTCAACGAGGCTTCAGCTGCCGTGGGAGTGCGTGAAGGAAGGAGTCGTTCGCGGCAGGCTGGATGAGCAGAATTTCTGGCCATAATTCCCCAGCTCCTGTGAGCCTTCCATTCCTTTCTGATCTGCATACTGAGATCAAGAAGGCATGGAAGAACCCATATCCTGCACGAGGGGATGTGTGAACATGGGTATGTGTTGATGCCCCCAATCATCGAGACGTTCGCGAACAATTTCACTGCTGGAGAGGCATCGGCACTAAAAGCTCTGGCCCTGCCTTCTAAGCCACTCAAGATGACATCTCGCTTGAATTGCAGGGCATACACGGCAGCAGGTCAGGCTGGGGCTACCTTACACACTATGTCAGTGTTACAGGAATACCAAGCCGACCTGCTGAAGGATTTGAATCAGGGGCAGGGTCTCTCCCCTGACGCAGTGGACGAGCTGCGCCGCACCACAGATCTGGCTCTTCGGGCCACCAGGCAAACCGCTGCCTCGATTGGAAGGTAGATGGTAGCGATGGTGGCCACGGAGAGACATCTGTGGCTGAACCTGGCTGACATTAGGGAGAAAGAAAAGGCTTTTCTCCTCGATGCCCCGGTTTCGCCATCTGAACTTTTTTTTTAGAAAAGTTCAGATAGGCGAAGGCGCGCTCGGCTGCATTTAAATCATGCATTCTACTGCGGTCCGAATCCACGCCCAGACAGCCAGGAGGGCCTGGCCCATCCCAGTTTGACATGAATGAGTGAGTGTGGATGGGTGAATGTGAGGCTATGTAAAGCCATTTGGTGGCCATAGGTCTGTGAAAGCGCTATATAAATGCAGTCCATTTACCATTCTCAGGTGTGAATCAGAGCATTATTCATGATCATTCACGCCCCCATCTTGCCTTTCTAAACAAAAAGTGTCTAACAAAATTTAAATCATTGTATTGTTTTATGTGAATGAGTAGGCAGGATGATTTTCACATCATTTTGAAGCAAAATCTCTAGGCGACGACATCCATTAGTCAGACGTCTTGTGGACACATATTTAGTATGTGTTTTGTGGCCTTATTTCAGAAACGTACATTTTTTGTTTTTTTCAATAACTATGCATAAACATTATTATCTCAAAAATACAACCATGTACATGTTGCTTACATATTATGGTAGCCCTGTTTGTGCTGAATAGAGTGTAATGACACCTTTGCCATTAATATATTTGTAAGAAACTGGAAAAAGCACAAATGTCAGGGCATGTCAAAACATCACAAGGACCCCAAAAACAAGGGGAGTACAATCTTACGCTACCTGACTATCGAGGAGGCCTACAGAAAGGTTTACAACTTCAATTATCAAAAGTGTCAGCCCATGGCATGCTTAGGCTCTAAGGGAGTGTACTCAAACTCGTCCCAATGGGAGGGAGTACTAAAAAGAGCCCCAGTGGTGCAGGGTGAAAAGACTAGAGGTTGGTGGTTCAATCCCCGGTTCCACCTGACCAAGTGTCGAGGTGTCCATGAGTAAGACACCTAACCCCAGCTGCTCCCGACGAGCTCGATGGCGCCTTGTATGGCTGACACTGCTGTCGGTGTATACAGATTACATAAACAGAGAATATTTGTTTTAGTTTTGAATTAGATAATTTAATAGCAGAAACTTAAATGTTCATAAAGATATATTGTTCATGCCTGTGTGACTAGTATTCGCTGAGTTTTGTTTATGTTAAGAGATGTGGTCCAGAAAAAAAGTTCACGGAGAGGCAGAAAGCACACCCTGTTTATTTTCTTTATTTTACAAAAGCACAATGTTTTGTTTCGATTGTAAGTGGACACATAGACATTTTACAGTTTATTTTTTCATATTTCTTAAGTCTGTAGGACCATAAATGACGGAGTATTTTAAGTCTATTTTACTGCTATGTGATAAAAATCCAGCAAAACGCGCCGGCACGTTTGTCGACCCCAGAGGGTTAAAGGGTCGATAGCGCTCTAGCTGAGTACATTGTCCATTGGCAATGTAAAGTAGGAAAAACCGGGCCCATAGTATTTCTATGAGTACACCTATGATATCTGAGGCTAGTTCTGCTAACAAGTACCGCAATCAAGTAGTAGGCCTTCACAGGCCTCCTTGAAGGTGGTTCCACTATCTTGTGGGTTTTTAGCAATAAATAAGAAAATAACGTTGTAGGCTCCCTTTGAGCCTCCCTGATTCTAGCCCAGAGCCTGGTCAAATATATATATATATATATATAAAATCATATTCCTAGCTACCCTAAGTCTGGTTAGAAGGTTGAAGGACTATCACGAGCCCTCCCTGCTAGACAGCCCTAGAGCTGGAGGTGCTCCCCTTATCTAGGGTCCCTTGGTAGAGTGCTCAGCCTCCACAGTGTTTTAAAGCACTGTTCTTTTATACTTCCGGGTCGCACTAGTAGTGACGTCATAGGCTGTCACCGGTCAAATTAGATTGCCATGATTGGATAGCTTTTCAGACACCGGTTCACATGGAGGGCGTTCCTCAATAGTGTCATCGATGCAGTGTCTCGTTTCCTGTTCTCAGGGAACAGAGGTTACAGTCGTAATCTAGACGTTTTACGCACTGTAGTTTATCTGACCCCAAACCTTTTTGAAGGTCAGTGTATGTAACACTTTATGTGTGTGTTACATTAGTGGGAGACTTTAAATATGAAAATGTGTGGCCAAATAACCAGTGCAGAAAGTAAACACTTTAGCCATCAACTAATCATGTTTTTGAGACTAAATTAAAGACATATCATTGAATGTGGGCGAGTGAAAATCTGCTATCATACTAAAAACATACTGAGCTGCATGTATAAAATGAATTATTAACTATATACAATTAACAAATATTAAATGTCAAATCATACACATTTACAATCTCGATTTCATTAAACACTGTAGAATGTATAAATCCATTCAGAGGATGTGTTCACCAATAAGCTGCAGGTTTGAACTTTACAACATCACTGTATGAGGCCATAAGGCAGTCATTTGCATTTAAATTGAGACATTAACATTAAATAATTTAATGTCTCTGTTGACGTTAATAGGCCGTTCATTCGTCAGGCTATTATTAGATGGAAAAGGTGCGGGTAAACCCGACTCACCAAATGATGTGTCAGCTCTACGGGACTTGAGTGTAAAATTAGAAGATTTAAAAAGATTTTGTATGCCGAACACTGGCATTATGCTGATGTTGTGTGACATCAATGATGTAGCTGAAATGTTTCAACATGTTTGGTTTTTTAAATGCATACAAGAATCTTGACAGCAGGCATTCAGATAGAAAGAGAAGTACAGCCAGGAGGTAACTTCTCTCCCTTGCCTTTTCCATCATGTGCTTCTCTTTTTATTCTTTGTGCATGTGTCGAGCTGTCAGGCTGAATAATATCAGTGCTTAGCGCTATAAGGTGTGTGCATACAGACGCTGTTCCAGAAGCAGTGGTGGAATTCATTATGACCTATAATTGCCTGTGGCTTTTGGAGACCAGTGTGTTTTGGCAAGGATGGCCTCTCCTTCTAGGCTTCAGGCACAACACTATAGAGAGACATATGCTGCGAGTCTTATTGGCAGTGGCAGTTGCCCTCATAGTGTGTTTTTCTGTGGCAAAACCAAGCATAAAAACAAAGAAAGAAAGAATAATAAAAAATAAAAAACAGGAGCGCTCAGTGAGCTGTGAGTCACACAAACTTTTGCGGTTCTCAATAAATCCATTATACTCCATGTTTTCATATAATAAGCCCTGAATTTCTGTGCAGTAAACCCAAAATCCTGTCCTAAACAGCTGATGCATGCTGGGTAACGTTACGGGTCGCTCCACACACAGCAGCCGACACTTTAATCTTGTTTATTGCATAACGTTATCAGCAGATACAGATTTTAAAACAATGTAACACAAGCTAACAAATGGCAGAGGAGTCGCGCGGGTCTATTCATAGAGCGCCATTATTCACTGCCAGTGGCCTCTAAAATTAACTTTACGCTAACAGGAGAGAGCAAACAGAGATGATACATCAACCAGGAGTGGATAGAGTGATGCAGGATGGATTGGCAGATGGATGAATGGAAACAGGGGAGGAGAGCCAGACTCTGAGCTGGCACAGGTGTTTATCAGTGATGACGAGCGAAGGTCAAGGGAAGGAATGAATCATTGTACTTACAGGCTCACTTCTGCCTGCTGGGACACAATTTTACAATGGCCAGACATTCTAAAATTGCTCAGATACACTACCAGTAAAAAGTTTGGGGTCAATACGTTTTTTTTTTTTTTTTTTTTAAGATATTTATAATTTTATTCATCAAGGACGCATTACATTGATTAAAAGTGACAGTAAAGACATGTATAATGTTTCAAAAGATTTCACAACATTGCTGTTTTACTCTATTTTTGATCAAATCAATGCAGCATTGGTAAGTATAAGAAACTTCTTCCGATTTAAAAAAATCATTCCAACCGCAAACTTTTGAACAGTAGTTGTGCATTTAAGGTTAGTTGACAAATAAAATGGACAGAATTTATGTTATAAAACCATATAATAGAAACATATGACAGCTCAGTGTGAGGAACAAACTGAAACATAAAACACTGTACAAATATTATTAAAATGTTATTTAAAACATTTTAATGGAAAAGAGATGATCAAAAAAGATGAAAAAAGATGGATGCAACGAACATGTTACATGCAATGTTACAGTTTCAACCAAATAAGGAGAACCCATAAAACCCCTTCATAAAATTAGTGAGCTTAATGTATTTTAAAAAATGTATTTTTGTGACATGTACAGTTATGTTTAGGATAAAAACAACAACAACAAAAAAAACAAAAAACATTTTGATTGAGTTATAAGCAGGCCCATAATGAATCTTTGTCCACAGACGTGCGCAGAAAGCTCAGCAGATTTCTGCAGAATTGCAAAACACCTATCATTTATAAAGATCTACTTCCCCCAACCTCATTCTTATTTATCAAATATTGTGGCTAACTTCATTATGCTCTCAGCTACTAATAAGTGTACCGACACTCGGCTCCAGTAGACACATTTTACCATATTTTTATCCATTCTGCATGATTTTGCACAAAATCTGCACAAATAATAAAAAAGTCAGCAGATTCTGCCTAAGCCTGAGTCAAAGTAGCATGTCAACAAATGAGAAATATAGTATGTAGGTTTCTAATGTAACATTGCTTGGAGATGTCATGCATGTTTTTCAAGCATGCATCTTAATGTTGAATGCATAAAATACTGTAATACAAACTGTAACAGATTCCTTATGTTCCTAAAAGCACAGTAAAAAGAAACGTGATTTTATTTCTCTTTGAGACCCAGCCTAAAATTAAACATGACAGCATCTCAGAGTTTATTCTGCTACCCTGAAAGCAAAATACCACCTGAGTGTGCTCTCTCAAGATGCTGACAGTTCTGAGAAAGAAGATCAAAAACAAAAGCAAAAACATCTGTTTAACAGATTTTATATATTTATAATTTTATATGGTAAAATGTGTAAAACATTGGTGGAAGCTCAGTACTATATATATATATGTGTGTGTGTGTGTATGTATGTATGTATATCTATAATGTGTTATCTGTTTAACACATTTTATATATAATGTTACATGGTAAAATGTAATGCAAAATCAAATTTGCCACAATATTTAATAAATGAAAATGCGGTTGGGGGAAGTAGATCTTTATAAATTATGGCAGTTGCAATTCTGTGGAAATCTGCTGAGCTTTCTGGATGCCTTTGGACGCAGATTCATTGTGGGCCTACTTCATAGTAAATCCAAATATAGTTCTTCTCTATATCTGCACATGTATGCAATATGTTATTGCACATATAGTACATGCTGGGTTTTTTTCTAGACAAAAGATGAATTTTTAAAGAATTACTATGCCACTCCTTTCTAAATTAATTCGCAAAGGAGGACTGGAGGAGATAATGATCCAAAATGAATGAATAAATCAAAATATCAGTCTGTTTATCACAACTCTTCTAGTAAATGCATACATACATACACACATACATACATACTAACCAGTTTCAGCACAGATTTCTTTTCAATCTTCATGTTAAAGACATTTAATTATATAAAAATAATAATAATACATTTTATTTGTAATACACTTTATATTTAAGCAAAATCCCAAAGCTCTACGGTTTAAAACATACGGTTTACCTACGGTTTATAATTATATAACATGTTATATAATGTTATATAACACATGTCTTTTTTCAAAAGTGTGTTAAACAGTTTAGAAGCAGATCTTCTAGAAGTGGTAAATGCCTCACTTCTCTCTGGGAGTTTTCCAAACTCCCTGAAAACTGCAGTTGTCAAGCCCCTCCTGAAAAAGAGCAATCTGGATAAGACCATATTAAGCAACTATAGACCGATCTCAAATCTTCCTTTCATAGGCAAGATCATTGAAAAAGTTGTCTTCAATCAGCTGAACAAATTCCTGAGCTTGAATGGATCCTTTGACAATTTTCAATCTGGTTTCCGACCGCACCACAGCACAGAGACAGCGCTCATAAAGATAATAAATGATATTCGCTTAAATACTGATACAGGCAAATTATCGGTGCTGGTACTACTCAACCTCAGTGCTGCATTTGACACTTTCGATCATAACATACTTCTTGACAGGCTGGAAAACTGGGTGGGGCTTTCTGGGATAGTCCTAAAATGGTTCAGGTCATACTTAGATGGGAGAGGTTATTATGTGAGTATAGGAGACCATAAGTCTGAGTGGACATCCATGACATGCGGAGTCCCTCAAGGCTCAATTCTTGCGCCACTCCTATTCAACCTGTATATGCTCCCAATGAGCCAAATAATGAGAAAGAACCAAATTGCTTACCACAGCTATGCAGATGACACACAGCTCTACTTAGCCCTATCACCTAATGACTACAGCCCCATTGATTCCCTGTGCCAATGCATTGACGAAGTCAACAGTTGGATGTGTCAAAACTTTCTTCAGTTAAACAAAGACAAAACTGAAGTCATTGCGTTTGGAAACAAAGATGAAGTTCTCAAGGTGAACACATACCTTCACTCTAGGGGTCAAACAACTAAACATCAAGTCAGGAATGTTGGTGTGACACTAGAGTCAGACCTTAGTTTCAGTAGTCATGTCAAAGCAATAACTAAATCAGCATACTATCATCTGAAAAATATTGCAAGAATAAGATGCTTTGTTTCCAGACAAGACTTATAGAAACTTGTGCATGCTTTCATCACCAGCAGGGTGGATTATTGTAATGGACTCCTCACTGGCCTTCCCAAAAAGACCATAAGACAGTTGCAGCTCATACAGAACGCTGCCGCCAGGATTCTGAGCAGAACCAGAAAATATGAGCATATCACACCAGTCCTCAGGTCTTTACACTGGCTCCCAGTTAAATTTAGGATTGATTTTAAAGTATTATTACTGGTATATAAATCATTCAATGGCCTAGGACCTCAATATATTGCAGATATGCTCACTGAATATAAACCCAACAGATCACTCAGATCATTAGGATCATATCAGCTAGAAATACCAAGGGTTCACTCAAAGCATGGCGAGTCCGCTTTGAGCTATTATGCCAGCCGCAGCTGGAACCAGCTTCCAGAGGAGATCAGACGTGCTCCTACAGTAGTCACATTCAAATCCAGACTCAAAACACTTCTGTTTAGCTATGCATTTACTGATTGAGCACTGTGCCGCTGTCCGTCCGACTGTTTGTACTGTACTGTATTTTATTTTATTTTTCTAAACCGTTTTAATTATTCTTATTTTTATTATTATTTTAATTTCTTCTATGTAAAGCACTTTGAATTGCCATTGTGTATGAAATGTGCTATATAAATAAACTTGCCTTGCCTAAAAACAAAAGACAAAGAAAATTTTTTAAATCAACCAAAAGCTCTGCTAAAAAGGTGAGTTTTAAGTCTGCGTTAAAAAGCATCCTCAGGTGGTCAGGGAGAGCATTCCACAGACTGGGAGCAGCTGAGCAGAAAGCCAGATCTCCCATAGTACGAAGCTTGGTCATGGGGGGTTTCAGAAGATATGCTGAAACAGAACAGAGGGCACGTGTAGAAGTTTGTAGGATGAGGAGTTCCCTGAGGTAAGGGTTTAGGGATTTTCTGCGCTTTTCTGAATGTACTGCAGCTTCTGAAGGCTTTTGTCAGGGATCCCGATGAGGAGCGCATTGCAGAAGTCCAGTCTGAAGGAAACAAAGGCGTGGGAAAGCTTTCCGCATCTGCAAGAGTATGTGTGTGACGGAGTTTGGCAATATTCCTGAGGTGGAAGAAGATGTGAGCCTCAAAAATCAGATGAGAATCCATTCTAACACCCAGGTTGGTGACTGATGTTAAAAAAGTGGAATATCCTGACCAGAGAAAGTAATGCTGGTAATGACAGATGGCCTGATGTGGGGTATCGACTAGAATAGCTTCTGTCTTGGAGCTGTTTAGCTGCAAGAAATGTTGCTTCATCCATGCCTTTATCTCCTCCAGGCAGGTGGTCAGAGTGAATGATGGGCGGGCAGCAGAGGGGGTTGAATTTGTCCTGAGATAGAGTTGAGTGTCATCAGCATCATCAACGGCCGAGGGGGAGCATATAGAGGATAAACAGGGTGAGGCCGAGCACCGAGCCTTGAGGGACACCAGAGGTGACGTTGTGTGTCAAGGATTTAGCCTCTCCCAAGGTGATATGCTCAGTTCTCCATGTAAGGTAGGATGAAAACCTGTTATAAACAGAGTCAGATAGACCAATAGTGGAGTGTAAACGGTGGAGGAGAATGTTATGATCCACAGTGTCGAATGCTGCAGTCAAGTCCAGAAGGATGAGAAGAGATGGGGAGCCAGCGTCTTCTGTCATCAGCAGGTCATTTGTGACCCTGACCAGGGCTGTTTCCGTGCTGTGGCCAGAGCGGAAATTTCTCAAACAAATTGTGGACCTGAAGCTGTGCAGCAACTAGTTTTTCCAGCACTTTGGAAAGGAATGGAAGGATGGAGATGGGCCTGTAGCTAGTTGGCAAGACCTTCTGGTCTAAAGTGGATTTTCTTGGGAAGTGGTCTGATGACAGCAGTTTTCAGAGTAGCTGGAACATGGCCAGCCTGGAGAGAGTGGTTTATGGCCTTAGTAATCTGGGGACTCATGACACTGAGGTTAGATTATACCAAGGCTGTGGCAAAAGGGTCCAGGCCAAAGATGGACGATTTCATCTTTCTGATGATGTCCTCAACCTCTCGTTGTGAGATGTCAGAAAAACAACAGAACGGTTGGAAGGTTCCAGGCTGTGGATCAACAGTCGGAACAGGCAAGACAGAGGAGCTAGATAGGAGAGAGCAGATTGTATCTACTTTTTGTCTGAAAAAAGTGATAAAAGTATTGCACCTCTCCTCTGTGGCGTAGGCCTTCAGATTTTCTCTATAAACCTGTTTGTGAATACTGTTTCCTGAGACCTTAAGATACTGCTCAAGGACACTCCCAGCTGTCTTTGTTTTCCGCAGTTCACAGGTGTACCAAGGGGCTGAGCACGAGAAGGTGCCAATTCCAGTTCTGACAGGTGCGTGGAGATTTAGGAGACTGCTCAGAGATCGATTGTATTAGTCAACTGACTCAGTGACTGAGAAGAAATCAGCAGAAATGCTGGAGGTCTATGGTCTAGGTGTCAATGTTGTTCAGGTCCCTAAAGCAGATTTGACGCTTGTCTTTGGTGTGGGAAGAGGGGAGTGGCAGCTCCACTGAGATGGCGTTGTGGTCAGACACATCCAGATCATACACCAGAAAGTTCCTAATGGGGGCAGAGTTTGAAATGACCAGGTCCAGAGTTTGTTCCCTGTAGTGTGTGCGGACATTGATATGTTGTTGAAGGTTAAGACAGTCCAATAGTTGCAGAAACTCAGCTGCAAAATGAAAAGAGGGGGTGTCCAAATCTCCAAGTATTATAATGTTGGCAGTATATATACAAGTATCTATGTTTTAAATAGAATGATCAGATGCACAACAGTTTTTAGGAAGGTGATCCACTCAAAATCTACTTGCCACAAAACTCTTGGTAACACTTTACAATAAGATTCCATTTGTCAATATTAGTTTGGTCATGACAAGTGTTTTGGCATGGTAATAGGTATGACAATTGTCACGGATTCGCAAGGCTCCACAGTCACCCAATCACAATGATCACTGTCTCCGGAATTCTAATCATCCGTACCTGCCACTAATCATCACCTCATCAAGTCACACATATACTGTAAGTACACACCTCGCCTACCCTCATTGTCTTGTCTTGTTTATGCAAAAAAATTATTAAAAATAGATCTGCTACACTGCTCCTGCTGTTATTGCTGCTGCTGCCAAGCAAGCACTGGACTTGCTACTGCCAATGCATACATGACACACTGCTTTGAGCAAGTAAGACATGCTGCTGCTGTACAATATAGCGTACATGAATTACCCGTAGTAGATCTGTACAGGTGGAGCTGGTGAAGGTGGAGGGTTTCTGAGCAAATGTTAACAAAGTATTTGAAGGTTGAGCATGTGAGCTCATTGGCTACTGATACAGCAGGAACCAATCAGCTCTGCCCTATAGAGAATGATGTGATTACAAGGGGATTGAGTTAAGGACCTATTAGCTAGTGCCATCTCGAGTTTCATGACAACTTTTATTTACCTACATTACTTAACATGAACTATCATGTTGGTTGAAAAATATTATTAAAGCATTTATTAATTGTAGTTGACGTTAATTGTAATGTTTATTAATACTTAAAAGTATTTAATGGACCTGAGCGAACATGAACTGCAGTAAAAATAAATAGTTGTATTTTTATTAACTAATGTTATAGCAAGGATTAATACTTTTGCAATTGCATTTCTCATTGTTAGCTATATTAACATTTACTAACGGGACCTTATTGTAAAGTGTTACCAAAATCTTTAAATGGGCATGTTAATGAGCAGTAGAAAACATCTTTCTCTCGTCTGTCATGGTCACTCCTCTATCCCCCCTCCCTTTGTATCCAGTCACATGGTGTCACAAACAGCCCAAAGCCGGCATCATCATCCTCACCTGCTGCTGTTCTCCAAGTACAGCTGGGGTTTGTTCTTCCTCCCATGCAGCACTGGCAGGTCTCCCCCCTCCAGTCTTTCACTCTCCACATACACACTGGCAGCCTATTCATTCCCCACTTCACACAGCGACACCTAACACAAGGATGGGATTTTGAAAAGACCCTCTTCCAAGCGATAGAGAGAATCATTTAATCCGATCCCTGAAGAGCAGAAAATTGTGTTTATTTTGATTCTGGCTTTCTCCCCCTCTCTGTGCGGTCTGATTTGATAAGTCCATGACAGGATCCCTCCCAACCATTGACTTATTAGAGCAGATGGATGCTGGGAAGGAGGTGTGGAGATGCACTGTGACAGTCACGGAGGAGAGCAGCCTGTGAAATGCAGCTTATACCTGTATGAGAACTGTCCGCCCATGATTCAGTACAATGACTTCGGTTCAGATGCCTGAGTGACTTCTCTTCAAAAAAATCAGCCTACTCAAATGTATTCTTGTATCTGGTTTTGAGGAGGAGTTCATGGATATTTTTTGTCTTTAGTGGTCTGTGGCCTGAAAAACCAATTATTGAGGAGTAGTCTACTAGATATATCTTCATGGGTTAGAATGCCATAGAAAAGGGGAGAAAGAAAAAAAACAAACACACACAGATGTATACTTTTCATAATGGCAGAAGTTTGCAGAATCATTGATTTCCTGGTGAGGTATGAACAATGTAGCTGTACAGAACAGCACTCGTCCTGCTGAAACCAGATGAAACAGTGACTGCACAGTGAATCTCTCAATTACAAAAGTGTTCCCAAGAAGGTGTTCCTGCGTCCAGTGTTATTCGAGGGCTGACAGACTACTCTGACACTAGTGTAAGCAAGCTAAAATGTCATGGTTGCTTTAGCAAATGCTTTTGTTAACACTATCAGTTAGGGTTCAGAGTAGGTGGTGTGTTATTGTCAAATGCGATCAAGCATTAACTTTTCAGCACCACTCACCAGAAATGTAATTTATGTCTGTCTGTAAGTACGCTAACAAAAAAAAAAAAAAGTTTGAATCAAGTGTGCTAAAAGTATACTTCTTTTAAACTAAATAAGAAAGTATAATTTCAGTCTACTTTTTATGTACTTCTCAAAAATATACTCTATGTACTTCTTAGAAATATACTTACATTTACACTTAAGTATACTTGACTAATACTGACAGAAAAGTCTAAGTATATTTGGCCTGTACTTGTACTCGATCTTTTGATCAAGATATACTTAAAAGTATAATTAAGTATTCTAAGTATACTTGGCTTGTAGTTTACTCTTTTGACTGAGTAGCTTATTAAATACGTTTTCACATAGTTTTACATTACTGTCTTATAAACTTACATTGTTAGTAAAATAATATAGGCCTATAAATAGTAAACTATCAGAATATCTACAAGTATAGTACAGTACACTTGTAGTATAGTTGCAGTACAAATGAAAAACGTAGTTAGAAAAACTAGTACTCAAAATTTACTGCTGTTAAAAAGTACTTAAATGTATACTTTTATACACTAAAAGTGAGCCAATTTAGTCCCAAGTAGTATTGAAACTTACACTTACAAGTATGCTACAAGTACATTGATATTAGTGTTCTTACTAAAATATACTTGAACCTCCAGCGCTATCTCACGACCAATTCGTACAAGTGAGTAAAAGGTGGCAAATTCGTACGACCTCACTCGTACGAATTCTTACGATTTGTCTAAACCCCAGTGATGGGTAGGTTTAGGGGTTCATAGGTTCATGTGTTTACAATGAGCCTGTGTTGCATATTTATGTACAGTATGTATCCATTGTCCATTAAAGCTAACCAATGTTATTGCAAGTTTTGCAATATTTGGAGAATTTAAGTGGAAAACACAATTGGACAGTATTTTTGAATGCTCCATAATGATCATTTGTTTCATGTACTTGTACTTGTTAATCTGATGAGCCTGCTTGATTAGATGCACATTAAATCGGTCATGTACAGGCAGATATTTGAATCGATGCTTTAGAAAATGTTATGCAAATCATGCCTATTCAGTGGTATACCTACCATATTGTACTGAGGTATCAGGGGTTTGATATTGCACTGAAAGCTAAATTTGGGTAGAGATTCAGCCCTAGAGACTAGAGTATACAGTTTTCAGAAAGAGTTATGTAATGAGAGGCAGAAATCTGCAACCACTGCAGGGGGCTTGACAAGTCATATGATGTCATGCCGGGTCCACCCAAATCACTCCACCTGGACTCACATTTCCCCCTAGTGGCTACATTACTGCAGTCTTTTTCATGAAGGAAAGCTGCAGTATAATTATAGAGATGTTTTAGTAGATCCAACACCTAAGTAGACATTTAGCAACATGGTCTGTTACTGAATTTGTCCTTAATATACTATGTGCAGGTGTAAGTATTGCATAGTATAAAACATCTCAGGCAGCAAGACCATGAGATTATATGCAAATATTTTGCTCATTATATCACCACACCATCTGTGTTGTAGGTGTTTTATCAGCTTTGGCAAATGCTTTTCCAGCTACCCGAAGACAACATGCTACTGTCTGCTGAGTCAGTTAATCTGTCACCTGCTTATTAAATATTTATAGTAAATGTATCACAGCACGACATACAATCTTGAACCTTGGCTTTCTAAAAAAAATATCAGTTCAAGTATTATGCTGTATCTGTCAGTAAAAACAGTTGTCAATCTCAAACACTGACTGTGTGAATGTAAACCCACATCATGTCAAACTACTGTATCTGAGACTGAAAAAGTACCAATAAATATATTGAGAAAGACAAAAATGGAACAGAATAATGAAATAAAACATATATTCTACTCTAAATATACTGTAAGTTGAAACTGGTTTGCCCAGCGGAGGAAACAGAAGGTGAGTTGGCGAACTTCAGATTACCATGGAAAACAGGAGAGGCGAGAAATGGAAGCGCTCACTGCTTTCAAGGCCAATGCAGCTGTTCAGGTATTCTGCCAGTGACACATAAAGCCCTGACTTCCCACACAAAGCTCCGCAGCTGTGAAATTCTCCAACACACTGTCACTGGGATTTATTCATATCTCTATTTGTTTTAGATGTTCACAGTGACAATGGCTGGGTTAAAATATTTGTGTGACAACAACAGAAGTGTGGAGAAGTGCAGAAGTGTTGTAAAAAGTTTGAATTATATTATGCAATTGTCAGTGTTGGGTACTTAATTAATTATTAGTTAATAACTACATATTCAACAGTGTAATTAGATTACTGTACTACTCTCTCTAAAAAGTATTGGATTACTAATTTCTTTATAAATCCCATATCCCGTACCCTTGTACAATACAAGGACAGATAAGAAACTGCACTTTTGGTTCTTTCAAATAAACATTATACAATAGCATAAATTATTCTTGAACTGACCAAAGTACATAAAGGTTAAATAAAAAAATATACATTTTAAAAGAATTTTGGTGTTAAATTCACTATTGCTTTATATAGAATTGTTGTAAAGTCTAGAATTGTTGCAATTACATAAGTAAATTACAGAAACATTAAGAGTAATCCTTTATTTTACTTTTTCAAGGGAAACGTAATTAAATTACAGTAATTAGATTATTTAGTAAATAATTACACCCAAACACTGGCAATCGTTATGTTTCATAACAAAGAAATGTACCAAACTCTTTGGTGTATACCTCAGGAAAGGCACTCGGGTACTTGCATGGGTTGAGTTGTATGGTGGCCTCTAATTTCCTCTGCTGTAGTCTCCATGGTAATGTCTCTCTCTCATGGTGTATTCTGATCTTGCAGCAGCCAGTGATGGATGACTAATTTGTCCTGGTCACATGGAAAATCCAGAGCAGCATATCATATTAAAATTTCTATGGAACAAAGTTGGCTTCCTTGGATACAGTGTTAGGAATTACTGATGATTTGGTTTCCCTCCTCTCAGGAAACACTGAAACGGTGCCCAGATTTATCCAAACCACACAAGGGACTCTCCGATATCCATTGACTATCCAGTGGTTCTTGGTTGGCAGTGACCTTGTGATAAGGGAATGAGTCATCAAACTATGACTTCTAGATTTTTGCTGGTTGGACATCAAGATACAGTATATTCAGTTTATAAAAGCTCAAGCAAATCCACATATCTATCTCATAATGAAAAGATGGTCACTACCATGCACACACATTCAAACTAATTTCCATTATTTTATGTCTTGGTAATCCTTGTTTTTTCCATTTCGGCCTTGGTATTTAAATGTTATTGAGGGTTGTTTAGTTCCTCAAGTCCTCCAACCTCCAATCACAACACCACCCACAAAACATACCTCCTTAGAACACTTCAACATTAGCATTACCACAAATCCAAAAACATTGATGTGTTGTCAATTTCAGAACCTGACCAATATCCAGCTATCTAGAGAATTTGTTTTCATGACAAATATATGAAATACAATTTTGCAATAACATTTCATCAAACACTAAGAAATGTGTATTAGACTTACTTTGAATCTGCATACGTTAGGCCAACAACATTCCCCGAAATGCAATCACAACTAGCTTAAATGGGTCCTATTATGCCCTTTTACAAGTCTTGACTTGGGTTTTTGGGGTGTTTTGGAATATGCTTTCATGCTTTTGTCATGCAGTTCCTGTTTCGATGAAGCCCCCCTTCTGAAATACAAAATATGCTGCGATTGGTTAGCTGGCCCATTGTATTGTGATTGACACCACTTAGCGGAGAAGCGCGTGTTCAGGAAATGTCACACCCTTTACCATAACCACGAGTTTCATCTGCTCGGGTGTAAATATTAAGGATGGTGTCAGTTTCAAGCCTGATTCAGACTTAAGAATGTTAACAAACAAGAGGATCGTCCAGAACGGATTTCATGCCAGACTTTGCAAGCACGGATTTCACATGATGTTTCAGAGTGTTGTTTTTTTATTTTTTTATTTTTTTTTATACATTTTAGATACGATGTTATATACCATTTAATCATGATTCCTTGTCAGAAAACTATGGTAAAACAAACAGTAATCGATCACAAAACCATTGTTAACTTTCTTAAGGATCAGTGAACAGCTTTACAAAAGCAAGAGCTTACAAAAGCTACAGAAACATCAACACTAAAACTGGTTAGCAGGCGAGCAGAGGCAAAGCTTTGCCCTTTGTTTACATCGCAGCAACATAAAACTTATAATCAAAATAAAGTGTTAGCAGATATTAAGCAGATAATATTCTACTAATACTCGAATGACTGGTAGTTGACATTTAGTTGCAAATTTACCTATACAGTAGTTAGTAGAATGTCTAAAGTTGACCATCAAAATAAAGTATGTTTTTGTCCTTATTTTCAAGGCGAAGATATGACACTATTTAATAGTCGTATAAAACCACATAAGCTTAAATCAGCTTAAGCTGCAGCCTGGACTGGCAAAAACCAGCCAAGAGATCAGCTTGACCACTGCTAGGACCAAACCAGAGCAAACTAGCTTAGCCTGATTTAGGATATTTTTAGCAAGTATGTACTGTAAGAATAATAGTGACAAAATAAAA
Organism: Abramis brama; assembly: GCF_963993115.1. NCBI lineage: Eukaryota > Metazoa > Chordata > Actinopteri > Cypriniformes > Leuciscidae > Abramis > Abramis brama. The sequence goes on along the minus strand of NC_139969.1, from coordinate 26,285,907 downwards.
TTGTATTGTTAACTGATAATTTGCTGAACAGGAAATTTGTAGCAATCTTGAGAAGAATTTATATTCTAAAGAATATTCATCACAGTTTTTAAACAAAATCCTGTACCTGTATAAGAAAATTCATTTTGGTGAGCTGAATCCAATTTCAGACATTTAAACATGCAGAGTTTCTTCTCCGTTTGCCATATCTGCAATTCTTATAAGACATTTCACACTGGCTACTGAATTACTGCAATGGAATGGCATTTGGAAAAAAAATTAAACTTGAGTGATACTGATTGAAAAAAGTAATCGTTTCTTTGCAGGAATACCCAGCAGATGCAGGGATTCTTTTAGAGCTTGACCGAGAAAAATTAAATCAAATTCAACTCACAAATAGCATTACATAAGAAAAAAACTTTATCATAAATATTATAATAACAACATTCAGAGGCAAGAGCTCATCTTCTGTTCCATTCATTTTATTTAAGATACCTGAGAGGCTGTGTGTGAGAGAGAGACGTTTCTGAGCTGTCATGCTGCATTTACGCACCACACTGACGTGCTTTCAGATGGTGATGGATGTCTCAATCAACCAGCTCTGACTCAAAAAAAAAAAAAAAAAAAAAATTCACAACTCAAGGTGGGCAAAAGAAAATGCTTTCCAACAAACTCCTCAAAGAACCAATAGCAGTGGGTGATGCTACTCAAACGTACCACCAGGACCTCACACTGTGACCTTTATATTCAGGACCAGCGCTCCTGCCAGAGGCCATTGACTAAACATGGAAATGCCTCTTCGGTTCCATAAAAGCGAGACACTGTTTAAGCTATGCAAATAGAGACAGTTTAAAATGTAACATTGACAAAAGAGGTCAAGAAAGAAAAAGACGCCACCAATAGAAGTGGGCGACATAGCATCTCATAGAAAAAACAATTAAACCAAAGTAAGTGCAAAAACAAATCTAGCTCCAGCTGAGGCTGGTAATGAGCTCTGAAAACACTTTCTCTCTTTTTGTGTGTGTGAAATTGGATATAAAACAACTTATCGATTTTCTGGCACCTTAAATGCCCCCTCTGGAATGGACCATATTCTTTGCATCCCTTTCCTTCTCATCTGTCACACTAAAACACACCCAAACAGCCCAAAAAATTGCCTTTCTGCTATCTGCAGGCTGCCCACTTCAACCAATGCCATGCCCTATGAATAATTGATTACATAAAGAGTGGGTAATGAAAGACCACGGATCACTTCAATTAGGACCATGGCCCAGTGTCCTCGGGGCATGCCAGCAATACTCAAGCGTGGAGGGATATCTCCATCGGGAAGCGTGTATAACCTCTCGGGTTTGATACAACAGACCTTTGTCGCAGCCTTGAAATCCCTCTGGGTTATAACTCAAACTGAGGCCTGGTCTCAGGCCCACACAGGACAGCAATTAAGACCCATTAGTAACACAGCAGCTTGAATGTAGGCCAATGAGTCTGCTGCAGTCAGAGGATATACATTTCTATTTCTTTGAATCCTCTGGGCCCAGCGTTCGCTTTAAAAATTAATAAGGTGCGACAGCACAGAGGAGGTTGGGAAATTAATCTTTTTTTTTCAAGGGATGCATGTGTCAACTTAAAACTTTGTCTAGAAACAGTAATTTAGGAAAGTGCCTAAGGAGCGTGAGTCATCTGCAAAGGCTTTTGCTGGCTCTTAAGAGAAGACCAAAGGTAAAGCTGTAAAACATATTAGACCAGGATGAGGATCCAATTCATAATAAGAGATCAGGCACAATGTAAAGTAGTTCGTGATCGTCTTTTCTTTCTCATTGTGATGTTATATCTAAGTGAAAGGCTTCTCGAACAAGAAAAACTTTAGGGAATCGAGAATTGATTGCATATAGTTGGTTTGTTATTGTTGTGATCTCATGTGAGTGACAGGATGTCCCGCCCTCATGCCAGTAAACACATCATCAGAGAAAAGATGCTGCTGCAAGAGGGAGGGGAAGTTATTTTGATTAAAGATTACAAGGGCGATTTCATGATGACACTTACGCGTACAATCACTTCGGTGTGATTACAGCAGGGCCGTGCACAGGGGGGTGGCCCGGTGGCTAGAGCCACTGCCCCTCTGCCCTCATCGACTGAGGTGCCCCTCTTCCCCACCCCCACCGCTCCGCTCAAAGCATTCCGCTGATTCCGCTAATCCGTTACAGGTTTTCCCGCTCGCTCCGCAGCATCACTCACAGTATACGACAGTTCACGAAAGCTGTCGCATTAACAGGTAGGCTATGCAAGACAGTGGTTGAATCTGCGAAATTAGTCATTTGTTTTTGTTGTATTTATGTCGGTAATGTTTTGCTCTTGGTCTTCTGGCTTCTGGCTCTTTCTACTAGTGCTAACAACTTGTAGGCCTACAACCAGGGCTGGACTGGCCATCGGGCATACCGCGCACTTTCCCGGTGGGCCGACGTGCTTTTTGGGCAGATACATCTCATATACTCATACATTATTTTTATTATTAGGCCTATTATTTTTATTATTAGGCCTATTATTTTTTCTTTTTCTTTTTAACGGCCCATAAAATTTGTACATCGGCGGCCCATTCGTTTTGTTTTCTTTTGCTTAATTGGCGGTGCTGGGTTTGTGCCGGTGTAATGCACTGGTCAGAAAAAGTCAGCATTAGGGTTTTTTTTTTCTTCTTCTGACAGACCAGTCCATGAAACACGTAGATCAGCGGCCCATTGGTTCTTTTCTTGATTGACACTGGGCTGGGCCAATCACAACTTTAAACGAGTGAGTGAGCGAGCGTGCAGCAGTGTCAGTGTGTATTTGTCAAAATAGTCAGCAAGATGGAGAAGAAACGCAAGGAATGTGCAGAAAAACAGCGTGAAAAAATAGAAACAGGCCCTTGAAGCAGACACTGTAAAATGTGTCTAAATATACACTACCGTTCAAAAGTTTGGGGTCAGTAAGATTTTTTAATGTTTTTAAAAGAAGTAGCCTATCTTCTGCTCACCAAGGCTGCATTATTTGATAAAAAAACAAACAGTAATATTGTGAAATATTATGACAATTTAAAATGACTGTTTTCTATTTTAATATATTTTAAATTGTAATTTATTCCTGTGATCAAGGCTGAATGTTCAGCATCATTACTCCAGTCTTCAGTGTCACATGATCCTTCAGAAATCATTCTAATATGATGATTTGATGCTCAAGAAACAGTCATTATTATTATCAATGTTGAAAACAGTTGTGTAATTTTTTTTTTTCAAAATTCTTTGATGAATAGAAAGTTAAAAAGAACAGCATTACTCTATATTCACATAGAAAACAGCTGTTTTAAATTGGAATAATATTTCAGAATATTACTGTTTTTGTTTGCATTTTTAATCAAATAAATGCAGCCTTGGTGAGCAGAAGATTCTTCTTTTAAAAACATTAAAAATCTTACTGACCCCAAACTTTTGAACGGTAGTGTATGTTTTCTGACCTTCATCAGCTCCTGTGGCAGATGATGATAGTGAGGAGGATCAGGAGAAAGATGAGAAAGCGTAGAGCCTGCGGTAAGCAGAACTAACAGTTACTTTCAAAACAGTTAGGCTATGTCATGAGTGTAGGAACCCATAACCGAGTTACAGATCATTTCCACATTGGCATAGTTGACGATTACCGCAATTCACTAGAAATTTAATGAGAGGCGTTTGTAAACCATGTTTTCCGCCAAAATAAAAGCTTGATGCAGTTTCCGTCAAAATAAAATAAGATCATGTGCAATCACTTACTCTTTCAAGTACAGAAATTGGTACAAAACTAATTATGAAAGTTTCCTTTATTGTTTTACAAAATATGGCTATTACTGTCATTTGATTAATATTATAACTATTATTATGTAGTAGGTGTAATGTAAATAGACACTGTAACTAAAAGGTTTGAATATTTCTTTGTTTAATTTGCACACTGAATATGGGTTGGAGCTTTTAATTTTGAACTCTCAAAGTGCACCAGATTGATGAATTTAACATTAAAATGCACAACATTTTCTGGAGGCATGCCCCCAATGATTGTTGACCAATGATATTATGATCATATAGTGGGCCAGTCTGGACCAAAATGCCAGGGCCGATTTTTTTTTTTGTTGCCCCAGTCCAGCCCTGTGTACAACATATCCACGTTCTTAGAATTAGCTGCTTGTCTAATCAAATTATTGTACTCTCGATCAGATCTAATACAAATAACTACATTTTCTGTTGTTGGCACACTTTATAGTGCCCCTTTTTTGGTTTAGGCCACTGCCCCTTAAAATGTCTGTGCACGGCCCTGGATTACAGTACAATGTTCAGTGCGTCACGTGATCAACTAAATTCAAATCTGCTTTTCCTTGCACTTTTCATATCATCAAATTAGTGTATTCAACCACTAGTAGTAGCCTACTAGAAGAAGAAAAAACATTTATAGTTTGTCAAAATACATTTATATATTAAAAATATCAAAATACATGCTATATTCTTCTTCCAGTCCATCAGCCACTTGTGTATGTCTTTTGGAAGAAGTGAATGTGTTGTAAATCCATCAGACTCTGATTCCATGATTGAGATGCAGTACAAACTAACATGGTGTCGCCCATATTCTGATCAAATAACATGGTAAAACACAAGGTACATTTACCTAAACATATTTCAGAATGGGAATATCAGATATATCACAATAGTTAACAAATTTGTGAATATTTTCAATGAGAAGAAAATGTTCCACTTATTTCTTCAGTGGAACTCAAAAAGGAGTGAATAACTGTTAAGAAAGAATTTTTGGTACTATACGGTTATCCGGACCACATGTGATGACCTACCCCAACCCCGCCCCTAAACCTACCCGTCACTGGGGTTACGACCAACCAAGAGCGGTTGTGGTCACGTGTGGTCAGGTGTGGTCCGGATAACCGTATAGCACCGAATTTTTTTTTATTATTGTTTAGGTTTTTGCTACAATGGTTTTGTGAGGAAATTGCATTGTTTACATGAGGTGTGCATCAATACTACACCATTTTGAAACATACACTCACTCACTCAAATTTTTATTAGGAACACCTGTTCAATTTCTCATTAATGCAATTATCTAATCAACCAATCACATGGCAGTTGCTTCAATGCATTTAGGGGTGTGGTCCTGGTCAAGACAATCTCCTGAACTCCAAACTGAATGTCAGAATGGGAAAGAAAGGTGATTTAAGCAATTTTGAGCATGGCATGGTTGTTGGTGCCAGACGGGCCGGTCTGAGTATTTCACAATCTGCTCAGTTACTGGGATTTTCACCCACAACCATTTCAAGGGTTTACAAAGAATGGTGTGAAAAGGGAAAAACATCCAGTATGCGGCAGTCCTGTGGGCGAAAATGCCTTGTTGATGCTAGAGGTCAGAGGAGAATGGGCCGACTGATTCAAGCTGATAGAAGAGCAACTTTGACTGAAATAACCACTCGTTACAACCGAGGTATGCAGCAAAGCATTTGTGAAGCCACAACACGCACAACCTTGAGGCGGATGGGCTACAACAGCAGAAGACCCCACCGGGTACCACTCATCTCCACTACAAATAGGAAAAAGAGGCTACAATTTGCACAAGCTCACCAAAATTGGACAGTTGAAGACTGGAAAAATGTTGCCTGGTCTGATGAGTCTCGATTTCTGTTGAGACATTCAGATGGTAGAGTCAGAATTTGGCGTAAACAGAATGAGAACATGGATCCATCATGCCTTGTTACCACTGTGCAGGCTGGTGGTGGTGGTGTAATGGTGTGGGGGATGTTTTCTTGGCACACTTTAGGCCCCTTAGTGCCAATTGGGCATCGTTTAAATGCCACGGCCTACCTGGGCATTGTTTCTGACCATGTCCATCCCTTTATGACCACCATGTACCCATCCTCTGATGGCTACTTCCAGCAGGATAATGCACCATGTCACAAAGCTCGAATCATTTCAAATTGGTTTCTTGAACATGACAATGAGTTCACTGTACTAAAATGGCCCCCACAGTCACCAGATCTCAACCCAATAGAACGCGAGCTTTGTGCCCTGGATGTGCATCCCACAAATCTCCATCAACTGCAAGATGCTATCCTATCAATATGGGCCAACATTTCTAAAGAATGCTTTCAGCACCTTGTTGAATCAATGCCACGTAGAATTAAGGCAGTTCTGAAGGCGAAAGGGGGTCAAACACAGTATTAGTATGGTGTTCCTAATAATCCTTTAGGTGAGTGTATTTCATTTCATTTCAAAAAGTATTTTCCAAACTGAGAAGACGTCTGAGAAATAAATTCACATTTTATCATAACAGCACTGCATCTCGGTGCTGTCACATATACATTTAATCACACAAACAATATTCATACTATAAATTGAAATATCCAGTACTAACTTTTTAATGTTAAAATATGATCAACAAATGGTCTCCCTTTTTACATGAAATCCCCATAATTACATATACAGATGGTACAATGACAGATGCTTTAATGTCATATATAACAAAGTATGGATATAAGTGGAGAATAACAAACCTCAAAGATGCATTTGATTCAGATAGTGCTGATTTGATCAGTATAATCACACTATATTGTAAATGGCAGTCGTTTGTGGTTTAGTAACCATGCAAGATCACATTGAGATTAAGATCAGATTTAAGATTTGAGATTTGATCAGATTGAGATTTAATCAATTATGCAGCTTTAATGTAGGCCTATAACACTGTCTCTGATGTCAAAATTTTCTGGTTTCCAACTGTCACTTTCAGAACAAGTCCATAATCCTGAGATTTCAAATTAATAAAACCATTTCTCCTCATTACTGTAATGTGAAAATGCCAGACAAGAAAATAATAATACTAATAATATTATATTTTATGTGTGAGTGATAACCTTTCTCCATGCATTTTTTGGTGATTGTTTCTGAATTCTATTAATTTCCATTCAAAGTGTACTGCCTCCCAAAAAGTAATGTCCATTTTTGTTACATCCATAAAAAAAGTTTTAACTGGAAAAAAAAACTTGATTAGATTAATAATATTCTTCTATACCTGCAGGGGTTTAGGTATAGTCCATTCTATACATAAAAATGGTAAAATATACTGATAAATTGCGCTTCCCCTTAAAAAAAAGCTACATTTCAAGTTCTGACTGCATATTTGAGGTTCATAACAGTGGTTTGCCCAACAGGATTTTCACTTTTGGATGAGCTATCGCTTTAAGATATCTACAAAATGCCCATGTTCTCAGAATGTACTGTGATTTTCTCCCCTAAAGCTATCTCCACGTTCTTTCAGCATTAAGTCCATGCAGCTGTATAAATACATACATTATGTCACAGTCCGCCACTGCTTAATTCACCAGATTGTGCTGCATAACTTTAAATGCTGTAACCGCTGTCTCATCTAAATCCCCATTCTTTTCTTCCAGCTTCATGAACTCATTCTCCTCCTTTGTTTGACCATTCTCTGGAGATCTCAGCAGTTGATTAGTCTCTTCTGTGTCTCATGCTTATCTCTGATTGGAATCCAGAATCTCCTGCCTGGGGTGTCACTATAATAGATTGAACATTTATTTTCAAACAAAACTTCTCCTCCCTAAATAAATCTGCTGGCTGTCTTTGTGAACCTGTTCTTAAATCTTTTGAATTATAGATTTATTTGCAAGTCTATGGCTTTTGATGAATTATACTGTATGTTTAACTTTTCAAACGACAACAAAGGAAGGAATATCTCATTTCCACCGTATGCATTTGTCACATTTCTAGTGATACATATTTATATCACGTTCAAAGTGGCAGGTACATTTTGTAAACACATTCATAATCATAAACTAAACTAATCACATTTCAAGATTCTATCCTAGCAATGTAGTGGCAATAATTATTCGGTAAAACTCTGTTAACAGTGCTAACCATTTAAACCTTATAGTAAAGTGTAAACAAATATTTTATATATAAATAAAGATCATCAATAGTTAGTTCAAATAAAAATAATGATGCATATACAAGACAACATAAATATAAACCATATAAGTAGACAATAAATAAAATCTACTCTTTTTTCCCCCCTGAACAATAAATGATGAACAAAAAAAGGCCAATGACATGAAGAGGGCTTGATTCATTACCTTATTTTTTCAAGTAAAAAGATGAGCCGGGGGTAATAAATGAGTCTTAAAAAGGGCAAGGCTTGAGATATTAATCTTCTAAGACATCTAAACGGCAGAAATGAGGGAGTCACTCTATTAGCGCTAAAAGAGATGTCCACACTCCTACACTTTATGTAAGCCACCAAGGAAACATTGCTGCTACCCTGAGGCAATTATTTCATCTGTGTGTCCACACAGCTGGATGGCAGAAAATAGAGATGGGGTTAAAACATTCTGATTTACTTTGGCTGACTCCATACTTGGGGCCTTGGACAGTGAGAAAAGAAAAATCAAAACGGGTGACCTTTAAGAGGTGGGGCATGTAGCAACAATGGCTGACAAATAGCATTGAGGATTAGCGATGGTTTTGACCTTCTGCGGTTAAGGTCAAAGCTAATCGTCTAAACTAAGAGAATGCCATGAAATGTTCGATGATTGTCACAACTGCTGGAGAAAGATCACAGAAAATGCCTTTAGATGCCAATGTGCCTAGAATTCTTGTAAATTGACAGATAAACTTACTAATAATGGTGAATATTCCCTTTTGAGGGAACTCACGCTGCATCAGAAATATGTTCTATGGGAACACCTCTGTGTGTTTGCATCTTGTAGCATGTGTGAAATCAGGCATGGTGGGATGTCATCACGTAGCGTGTGACGTGACAACCAGGAAGATATAAAGCGCACTCAGACAAAATAATGTCAGCCTCTGTACCTTCAGCATTTAGTTATGGCGAGCAAGGAACAATTCAGACAGTGGGTTCCTCCCTGCCCACGCTACATCACGGGCAGGGATATACATGAGTTATGTGTTGTTTATATAGGAGCAGAGCATGGACGGTCAGCTCTTGAGGGGCTTGACTTCGCTCAGTGTGAACGTCTGCCACTGCGGACTCTCCACTTTCAGCCTGGCACTTTTTGAGGAAGGCGCTCAGGCACATGATCCTCCTGGTTCGGTTCCCACTTTTGCCAAAGAAGAGTGGTGACTTAGATCATGGGGATTGCAGATGGAGAGACGGGCGCTGCCTGTTCTCTGCCCTCACCCGCAAGATCTAGTGTTGGGGTCTGTAGAGGTTTTTTCGTCCTGCTCCCGCAAGGTTCTATTCCGCACCCACCCGCTCCCGCTTAAAAATCACTCTTAGTTCACCCACTATCCACTTAGAATGATTTTTTTTATCGAGCTAAATTTAGAACTTGTTTCCAGAATCTCACATTTAAATTTCCCCTAAAGATAGAGAGAGTGATTGGGGATAACAAATATAAAATGTTGGATATTTGTTATTTGTCTTATCATGATATTGTCAACACCGTACAAAATGTCATAAAGAAAAATAGGCTAAATTAAATACGACATTTGTCACTCAAAACTATAGGCTAAGCCAAAAAAAATTAATAAAGAGAGAAAAATTCCCGGGGAGAGCTGCGGAAATGTAGTCCTCTAATCTAGTGCCTTCACTCAGGTGTTGGAAGCACGCTCAGCAGTTTCTTCCGCCCAAGTTTGGTTATCATCTGCCTCAGTACAACGGGATCCTGTCCACAGTGGTAGACCCCAAGAAGGCACTGGTAAAGGAACAAGATGAACCTGAGATGTCGTCCTCGCCCATATGAAGGATTTGGAGTTGAGTGCCAAGAGTGTGCTTTATCCATTACAGAGGACCACTTTTCTGGGCGTGGTATGGGATTCGACAACGATGCAGGCACTTCTGGGTCCTGCTCATATCGTATCAATGCTGTCAGCCATAAAAAAGATAAATCTAGGCCAGTCATTCACTGTGAAACAGTTACAGAGATGGTTATGTCAGATGGCAGCTGTGTCCAACATGATACTTTTTGGCCTGCTGTACATGAGACCTTTGCAGTGGTGGCTCAAGACCAAGGGGTTTTCCCTGGGAGGCAACCCGTTCCGCATGATCAAGGTTACATGCAGGTGTTTTCGTACCTTGGTAATGTGGATGAAGCTTTGGTTCTTGTCCCAAGGTCTTGTGCTGGGGGCACCTTCGTCACAGGACACTTACGACAGATGCTTCTCTCAAGTGCTGGTGAGTGATCCTGGAGGGTCAATCCATGCAGGGTCTGTGGAGGGGTCATTTATCTTTCGAGGCACATAAATTGCCTGGAAATGATGGCTGTCTTTTTAGCTTTAAAAACACTTTCTCCCAAACCTGAAGGGCCACAATGTGCTTGTCCGGACAGACAACACATTGGTGATCTCCTATATAAACCGTCAGGGGTGTCTACGGTCACGCCAACTTTACAAACTGGCACAACACATCCTCCTGCTGCTGGCATTAGCTCTTGGATCGCAGGAGTTTATACGAGGATATGTTACCATGGTAGGTCCAACGTGGTGTGTTTTGAAACCAGCAAAAATTGCAGGTTAGTGTAGAACCGCTACTATACAGGAAATTCAAAATAATGTATTTAGAGCGGCTTCAGGCAGTAAAAGGTGCCTTCCATGACTTCTGAACCTCCTCATGCACCTCAGGGAAGAAAGGCACTGGGGACAAGGCGGACAAGGCGGAGGGTTCCACTCGAGTCCAAAGCCTGCGGCGGATCGGGCAAGCATGGCCGTCAACTCTGACTTCGATTCAGCATGAGGAATTGCCCCCAAGGGGGGAAGCTCAGCTTCATCTTCCTCTCCAGAGGACAATATACCGCTCTTCGATGCAGTGATTGACATCTTACCTTCATCAGGAGTGTCGAATGACACGCAGGGTCCCCCACGAGAAGAACCCACACCATCATTCGGCAGCTAGACAGCAAATGGCTTGCTAGAGGAGTGGGAGCACACCCACTGTAACCCACAGGTCTCCCAAAGTGTTAACCAGACTCGTGGCTCTGCTATGAGATGTGTCAGCGGGCTGGGTAATGGGGACTGGCAGAGGGGACTCGTACCTTTGCGTGCTTGCTCTTTCAGTGAAATCTGCTGTTTTGGGTTGAAGCGCATCACTGCACTCAACATGTAAAAGCTCTTTTAGGATGGCGAAACACTGCTGGATGCAGCCTCACACCAGCAGAGAGATCTCCTCTCGAAAACAAGCTCTTTTAGAATGGAAATATAGCTCTTTCAATCAGTAAAAAAAAGCTCTTTGTGAAGATGACTGCACACGATCGAGATGCAAGAAATGAGTTGCAAGCCGGCTTATATACCCACATGTCCAGGTAGGAGTGGCTCAGCATGCAAATGTAATTTGTTCTTGCATAGTTCATTAGCTCTTGTTTTGTTACCACTCGAAGGTGATTGGGCTCCCAATACGTTAGTATCGACGCAACATGCATCAAACATGACTGACTGAATGGGAACCATGGTTACAGTCATAACTTGAGACGTTTCCCTGACCGTTTAGACGTTGTTCCATGCAGATCTTTAAACCCTTTGACGTTATCTAAAGCTGCATCTGAATTTCTCCTTTCTTCTTAGATGAAATATATCGCACAGGGTGTCAGTCTCTCAGCTTGTCAGCCAGCCGTCGGCCTGCTGTGTCTGAATCAGCTCCTGAAGTCTGTGGAAGTGCAATTAGGGAGCTGCAGTCTACCCTTATTACTTTAGGATACAAGCCTGTCAGTCTGCTGCTATGTTAACTAATGAGTCTGGCTCCTCTCTGCAGATTAAATGGGCAGTGTAATCTCTTGACCTTCACGTCTATCTCTGCGGTCTTTCCACACAATCATTAATTAAAGCTTCAATCTTTCAAATGGTCATGATATAGGTAAACCTGACTTGAAATGTATATGCAAGAAATTATTCACAGTGAAAAGCACCTTGCATAAGTATCCTTATAGGATGCAAGCATAATGAATCATAATCAAAGGTGTTTGCATGTGCATATAACATGTTTGAAAGCAATAGCAAATTTTCGCAGGTTTCCAAAAACATAAACTCATAGATGGGGGGTAAAATTTGTGAAACTGCATCTATTATTATTTTTAGACTGTGCCTTAGAATGGTAAAAGCATTACCATGGGAATTAATCGCTCGAGCATCTGAGCCTCTACCTGTTTAATAACAAATGTAATCACTTCCTCCAGAGGTTCATTAGCTCAAAAAGGAAAAGTGTGAGGTTTTATTAGCCAACAGAGCCTTCATTAAGAGCCAATTAAGTAATGAACACAGCATACCTTCTTCTTGTAAGGGCATAGACTAGCTGTAAGTTCTCTCTCTCTGTATTCACTGAGCAGTAAATGTGGTAAACACAGTGAAGAATAAGAGGAGAAGACAAACTTTGTATGATGTGGTGCTCTAGAGAGCAAAGGTTTGAAAAAGGGTTACAAAAACAGATAGACAGATAGATAAACAATACAAATCTTCCCTAAATCCTTCAAATTGCATGATACAAAATAGTTTCTTCAGGGCTATTGCAGGCTACACGTGTACCTTCTTGAATGTTACAGTGGGGATCAGGACAATCACAGTTAAGACCTTGAGCGTGTCTCAGAACCAGTGATTTCCTGGACAGATGAAACAAAGTAAATACCTGTTTTAACGATTTTGATTATTAAAACCAGTTGCGCATCAATGACCTTGTGAATTTCCTACTGCAAAAAAGACATTCTGTGCACAAGGAAAATAAATAAATAAATATGTGGGTAGAAATCTAGAGATTTTTTGTATCAGAGTTAAATAAATGGACAGTTTCAAATATGTTTAAGTATGTTTTTTTGTTGTTGTTTTGTTTTTTAAAAGGTACCGCTTATAAAGGTAACGCTTTACAATAAGGTTTCATAAGTTAAAATTAGTTAAAGGGGTCATAATGCCCTATTCACAAGATGTAAAATAAGTCTCTGATGTCCCCAGAAAGTGTATGTGAAGTTTTAGCTCAAAATACCCCACAGATATTTGGTAACACTTTATCAGTTGTAAGTCATTTATAAGTGGTTAGTTAATGATGAACTAATCATTTACAAAACATTCATAAATGATTAGCAAGTGATATACTAACATTTTATGTATGTTTTGTTAATTCCATTACAAGTCATTTACAAGTGATTAGTAAATGATTAACTAATCATTTACGAAACATGACAATACATTCATAAATGATTAATAAGTGATAAGTTCATTATTTTCTGTAAGTTTTGTAGATTCAGTTATAAGTCATTTACATTTGATTAGTTAATGATTAACTAATCATTTACAAAACATGACTATGCGTTTCATAAATGTTTAATAATTTTTTTTTTTTTTAATTGTATGTTTTGCTCACATCAGGTGCACAGTGGTTAAAGGAGCTGTATGTAAGAAATGTATTTCAATTAATCATAAAATGGCCCTGATATGTCACTAGATATTAAGAAATCATGTTCATTTCAAATACTTATATCACTGACAACAGTAGTACGGCCAGGATATTGTCATTTAAAAAGTGAAGTTGCAGCCCTCAACTGATGTTGATGTTGTCATGTTGTGTTTTGGCCTGAAGCGCCACCCTCCACCTATCTACCAATCACAAAGTCAGTAGTATTTCAGCATCCGGTCCAGTCAGCACTTACACTACAGTACACACTACAGTGTTCAACAACTGTTATAGATGTGTAAACGCATGAATAAATCATTTACAACACTTTCTGCATCCCGTAATCTAAAGTGTAAACTATTCATCACTTGTAAATGTGTTACACATCATTCGTAGAAACGATTCGTTGATCTTATGCCTTATTGATTCTTGAAGTGGTAATCTACGAATGATGTAGTAGTATGCGAATCACAATTCTCTCTTACAATAAAATGAATAATAATGTGAAATGATTCATTTATTATTTAAACCGAAAAGTAACTTCACATAAGAACACACACAGGCTATATACAATATTTGTGCAACAAACCAAAAGGTATAGGAAACACCAGCAATGAAGAAGCTGAGGAGAGGATGGAATGGAGATGTTTTGCCACAATTGACAGCTTAATGTGTTTTCAACAAGTTGTGTTGATGGCTGAGGATGGATCCAAGGCCGCATGGAGCACAATACATTGCCTTACATCCAAACAGGATAAAGTGAATGACACCACACCTGTAATTCAGAGCAATCTTTCAGCCTGCTGTTTGTTTTCCATACACATTGGCCCACAATGTTGCCAATGCATTCAGACAGCTATTATGTGCTCAATGTTTATAAAGTGCTCTCCAACAAGGATATTAGGGACTATGAAACCCACTGTAATTACTTATCAGAACAAAAGCCCAAAGGACAGGAGAGCTCCTGGCTGGCCAGGAAATACACAGACATATGGGATCTTATTCAGCGTTATTGCTGCCATCAAGGGCTCATGCTGTATCTCCATTTCTATTTCAGCACTGAGAGCTATAATCATAAAAAAACTGAGCAGAGTGAAATGGCCTTTTACATCCAGATAAACAGACTCTGGACAGGTATAGAAAAGGTGTCTGCGACAACATTATAGAAACACCCTATATCTAATAATAGAACGATGGCTGAATGCAGACAGAAAGAAGGCTCACGATCATCAGTGATAAGTTGTTGAAGTGTCAGTGACATAGAGATTGAGAACGTTAGACAGGCAAACAGGAGGGACAGACTCCACTGAGCCCGAATCACCTACGAATCCATAATGACGGGGATCTCGTCAGTTTTACATTTATAAATAGAATCTCTTTACATTTTAAACTCAGTCTTTGGACAGCATAAAGAAATAAGGATGTTTGGATGGATATATTATACATTTGTTGGGGAGCATGAACAGGGAATCAAGAGTTCTGAGGTTTAAACACTTTTCAGGATGTTTCATCAGAGAAATCACAGATGATTACATCCTTTTGCATAGTTAATTGCTATTAAATATTTTACTGTCATATGAGAGAAACGATCCGTCCACAGCCACCTGGGGTGGGAATCATATAGTTGGTGAACATTAGCTTATAATTTCCTACAATAAAGATACTGATGATCAAGTGAATCATGCTGTAATTACACTTAAGAAGACTCCTCTTAGTCCCTCTCCAACCACGACTCTATCTGAAGTCATTTAACCTATTATTGACTGATAGCAGGAGGGGAGACCAAGTCGCACCTTATGAGCTTCATGCTCACCCCTGGCTTAATTTAGTAGTGTAACTATTAGCGCTCAAAGCTTTATAATTACCATGTTCAACAAGCTCTTTATGGAGTGGAACTAAAGATCATCTTAGTGCAGTGATAAATACTGTCCAATGAAATGTAGCATATCAAAACCATATCTGTACCTCATTTGGAATGTAATATGAACACACACTTAAAATACTAGGTAATTAGTGGGGTTTGCAAAGGGAAGCATCACTACTACTATTGCTTATACTTAGGAGTAGGGATTTGCACATATTTGAGGTTTGTTGAGGAGAGGGCGTACTATTACTTTTCTAAGCTTTTGATTTTTCTTTAGTGGATGATGTGCAAAGAATTACTGCAGAGTAACATTGGAATTCTCATAGAATATGAGGAATACCTATAGTAGAGACCACAATATTATAGCCACTTCACCCAAAAAAGAAATTCTGTCAAGATGACTTTTTGAAAAACATGTTTTTTTGTCCATACAATGAAAGTCAATGGGGTCCAAAAACAACAAAGTTTTTATTGCATGGGGGATTTTTTTTCTCTCTCAAAATATCTCTTTATGTTTCACAAATGGTCACATGGAAAGACAGGTGAAATATTTGTTTTCTTCTTTTTTTGCCGAAATATCTCTTTAAAGTCAGCATGATACAGATTGTGACGCATATCCGAGTGAAGCGGCTTCTCGAACAAGAAAAAAAATGTAGAGCAGGAATTGATTTTGTTCATCAAATTGATTGGATCATTGGATTGTTGTGGGTTAATATTGTTGTGATCTCATTTGAGTGACAGGTTTACCCACTTTCGCGCCAGTAAACACATCATCAGAGAAGATATGTGATATCATAACAAGGGAGGGGGAGTTATTTTAATTAACTATTACAGGGGAACATGAATAAACATTTTTTTAAAAGATGTGCATGGATAAATCATTTAGAATAAGTCCTGGTATATTCCATAAAAACAAGAATTGCTCATTTTGATTTCATGGTGATAAGTCAGTAAGCAACAGCACACAACTGCATAGCAACACCCTAGTGACCATCTACAACATCTACATCAGTTTTTCTTGAACAAACACCATTCACATTTTTATCAGAAAATGTAAATCTAGCTTCATTCTGCTTTTCCACAAAGCCTGCAGTGCGAAGCAAGTCAGACTGTCAAATATGTACCAAACAGATATACAATATTGTACAGTACTGTCTAATAAAAGATATGGGGATTAATGTACAGTCAATCTGAACACACAAATTTCTTGTTATTTTTTTGCTATAAAAAACACATGCACACAGACACTCTGCACATGCATTCTCAGTCACACACACTAAAGCAAACATGCACACGTGTCAGGTTTGCAGTGAGTTATTGGTTGTGCTGATTTCTCATCTCCTGTTGTTTCGTTTTCCTTTGAGTCTGGTCATCGTGTCATCTCAGAGTAATATTCTCCACTAACAGCCTGCTGTACAACACTCAAAGAAACTCCTACATGAGGTCTAGCCTTGCAAAGAGATTTATAGCCAATCTAAACATGTAGTTATTTACTTAATAATTTATATATTAAACAATGCTGTAAACATTTCACATCACTATATAATACTCTGATTGTTTTATAGCATTCAGGTTTCATATTTGTTTAGAAAATTGTCAAATAAATGTGTGTGTGTGTGTGTGTGTGTGTGTGTGTGTGTGTGTGTGTGTGTGTGTGTGTGTGTGTGTGTGTGTGCGTGAGTGCGTGTGTGACTGAAATAATTTAATACTTTTATTCAGCAAGGATGCATTAAATTGATCCAAAGTGACAGAAAATGTCTGTAACAGTGTAGAAGTCTTTACTATATCAAATAAATGCTGTTAATTTGAACTTGAGATGGCTGCAAAAAATTAGTTTGGAAAATTGGGTTTCCCAGTCATCATGCAAATGCCTCTTTCATTGTCAATGGTTATCGAGCTGTACCGTTTGATCAACTATCAGTTGAACGTTATTGATGGTTTAAATATGTTCTTCACTGAACACTCTGTGGCAGATAATTGTGAGGATGTTTCCAAATTTAAACATCTCGGGAGAACTAAAGGCCTATATGTGGGCTGATGAAAGCCTGAGGTTACATGAGTTGCGTCGATGACTAATAATCTCAAATCTGAATTAACTAGGAAGCTTGTTTAGTAAAGTGAGTCCTTCTCTACAAATAGAACAGTGCTTACAAAAAGGTATGGAAAAAAAGAAGGCTAAAAACTGGAGATTTCTCTGTATTGTATAATATAGTATTATTAGTCTGTGTGCTAACTGTTTTGCATTTGCTGTTTATTGAAATGTAATGTTCATATGTATTGGAAATATGCCTGACATCAGACACAGGAGGATTTTGTAAATTCTGTAAACCGACCCTCTAGTGTTATTGGAGAAAAAAGATTGTAACCCTTCTTCTTCTTCTTAAATTCACTCTCTATCCTCCCCCATCATTAGTGTATACGCCACCTATTGCTGTTTTTCTCCCTCTGTACAGATGAAAATGTTATCAAAATGATCACCGTCCACACGGATCCACGAAAACGACTACAAACGCTGTATTATGCATGCCAGACAAGTAATTGTCAATGTCAATGTAAAGAAATACTACATGCCTCTGCATATACGCATTCAAACGTGCATGCCTATAGACTAAACATGTAATACGCATCCATTATGTGATGTTATGCTAATATGTCAGTGTTTTCACAGATTCGTGTTTTTGAAGTTTACACGGAGATGATAGCGGTATCGGTTTCAAAAACAAATTTTCAAAAACTTGCACTTTGAAACCTCTTTTACGGACACCAGCACCGGCAAGGACACGGACACGATCACACCGACATGGACACACGGAAACTGGTACGGACACCAACACACCGACACGGACACACCAGCACGGACACATCAACACGAACACACCAGCACGGACACTTTAGACACACCGATGTGGACACCGGAACGGACACGGACACGACATATCGACATGGACACACCAGCACGGACACCAACACGGACACACTGGCACGGAAACCAGGCACAGACACCGGTACAGACACACCGTCACAAAATATGTGAATTTGACTTGGTTACATATATGAGACTAACCAACAGCGGTTACACAAACAAAACTAGACAAGATACAATGGAAACATTAGGGCTATTTATACACCAAGACTAATGACTAACAAGAAACACCTGTGAACAATCAAGACGATCAACCAATAAGAATATGATACACACACACACACACACACACACACACACACACACATATATATATATATATATATATATATATATATGTGTGTGTTTGTGTGTGTGTATAACACAACTACATATCACATATAAACATATTTCATATTGCTCCTATCACATTCATATTTATAGGAACTGTTTCGTCTTAACCATTGCTACACAATATGATAAAAATGACAATAAAGTTGACTTTAACTCTGAAATAGAACCCAGAAAAGATGCCCAAGGTGAACAGCAATGTCCATATGGCACATGATGAAAATGTTACTTAAATAATACGGCTTCACCTCATGTTCAAGACAGTGATGTTATGACTGTAAACTGACAGCGATTTCAGACTTTAAATATCTCTTTTGTCAGTAAAATGCTTCCTCTGCAGTTTTCCCTATAGTGTTGCTCCATTAATACAACTCTGCATCAGATTCAGATCACACACACATACAAAAAACAAAACAAAACAAACCTTGACAGTTAGAACAATATTTGATATTCCAAGGGCTGTGAAAAATGGCATGCAGACCTTTTTAGATGAATATAGCTGGAAAATTTAATAATTAACTCTCTGATTTAATGACCGTTAAACATTGACCAAAATTAGTATTCTTTTCACTATTGCATGGGGAAAGTAACTTGCTATTAATTTTAAATAATTGATTTTGTGCTATTGATGGAACCTTGAAAAAACTGGCTCATCCTGCAGTAGAAAAAAAAAAGAGAGAGAGAGAGAGAGAGACTGTTTTCTGTTTTCTTCTCCTGGCAGTCAGGTTGCTTTCTCTCCCTGGCACTGATAAGTTGATACAGTCATACAACACTGCACCCAACTTCAGTGCTTCCATTCTGTGTGCTGACAGCCTGTAATTAATGCCTACCTGACTCCTCCAGCAGGCATCTCCCAAGGCTGCTGATTAGGACTCTGGCTCTGCAAAGTATGACACCTGTGTAGACGTTTTACCAGGAGCCCAAACAAAAAGAAAAGAGCTGAGCACATTACTAATTTGCAGCAATGAATTCCAGTCTGTTTGGATTTGTCTCCACAAGCATTGTTTTATCATCCAGGTCAATGAGTCAGATGAAAATTGGGTTTGCTAATGAAATGACTCCGGGTACAAGTAAACGCGTGTTAAATGGAAACATTAAAGCAGCTCGCCTGTTTTGCCTTCATCCAAATGAGAATTAGCACCGGCGTTATGACAGATTTTTCCATATGTTTCGTTCTTGCCCTTCCTAGACCACAGGGCCGTGCTCAGCCTCATCAAGAGAAATGACCAAAGAAAACAGAATCCTTTCATGTTGCCCTTTCCTCCTCTACTACACTTGTTATTATAAAATTGATTTTCTTCTTCCTCTTCTGCTCTCTTTTCACTTAAGGAGACCAGCTCTGCTGGGTTATTATTGTACCGCGGTGCTGTAATAACAATTTATCTTCGCTTCTTGTACGATTACTGTACAGCTCTTCAGAAAGGAGGGCAGAGGTGCCAAGTCTTTGATTTATAGGAGCAATTTGACCGCTGCTTATTAGAGTGATCCACTAAGGTGATCCAGGTGGTGGAAGGTCTCCACAGCATCTTAACGCTGTTCAAGAGCATGGGGGCAAAATTTAACTTCGGTAAATAGTACGACTTCACCTCATGCTCAAGAGCATGGGGGCAAAACAATCCAAGACTGTACTTTTGATCAGAATTAGGATGCTAACCTCAGGGCAGGTGGATGATGTGATTGCTCGTGCCAAGACACTAATAAAACGCTTGGAAAATGATCACAGAAAAGTAATTTGTTCTATTGCAGTCTGATTTGGTTTAGGCCCTGGGACAAGTATGTAAAGGTATGTATTTTATTAACAAAGTTAGGAACATGTTCAAATGATCTATCCAATCAGCACAAGAGGAGGACTATATATATATATGTGCTGTCAGTTAAACACGTTATTAAAGGTTGTATCAGCGATTTCAGGCCCAAACATAAATGATCACATTCATCTAATCTTTCCTAACGATCCGCTAGCTGCCCGCCCCATAAGCAGGTCGTCAAAAAAAACGCGTCTCTGTAGCCTAGGCTCTGAGATCTGCACACAAAAACAGTTGGTTTCACCACAAAACCAAAATAAATAGTGTTCCAACCAATCACCGACAGGGGTGGCTGCCTATGACGGCTGCACGCGAAAACCTCACAACACCCACCCCTGTCGGTGATTCCATGATGTCCTTAAACATAACAATATTGCTGGCTTGGCTTCTTGTCCGGTGTGCGACCCCCTTAACGCTACGTTTTGAGTGGATGGCGAGTGCGAGATGCCGAAATGGATGCCAATAAGATTCTGAATGGAAAGTTTACTTTTAAAAAGTTGCCAAATGGTTCCATTGACAAGACCAAAGTGATCTGTGTGTTTTGTCATTGTGAACTGAGCTATCATCGCAGCACGTCCAGTCTGCGAATTCTCTGATGCGATTATTTGCTCCGAGTGTGAATGTTAGTGTGAAATTGAACGCTACAGTATATGCCAATGTTGTTTTCAATAAAAAAAACATTTGCACAAAGCAAGCCGATCCACTTTTCTTATCATGTTGATAAGAGCATTAAAATGAGAAAAAAAAACCTAAACCAACCCTTACAATCTGAATTAAATTAGATTTTTTGGCCAATTCATTCTGATTGACATGGTTATGTGACTTTTTTATTCCGACTGTGCTACTAGTTCGATTACAATCGGATTATAGGGCCCATGTAAACGCAGCTAGTGTTAACAAAAGCAAACATGAGATAAAGATAAAAACACATTTTCTGAAGCAACCATGCTATTTAAAGGAGTGGTATAATGCCCTTTTCACAAGATGTAAAATACATCTTTGATATCCCCAGAGTGTGTATGTGAAGTTTTAGCTCAAAATACCCCACAGATATTTTTATATAGCATGTTAAAGTTGTCACTTTTTGAGGGTGAGCAAAGACGCACCGTTTTTATGTCAGTCCCTTTAAATCCAAATGAGCTGCTGCTCCCGGCACAGGGGGCGGAGCTTCAATTACATCCTCACACAGACATGCACTGAAAATTTCAAAAACTTTTAGCCTTTTATGTTCAAACCAGAGTCAGACAAAGATGGAGACACTCAAGAAGAAGTGACAACATGTTGACACCATTTCTGAATGGTTAGTTGATGAATTTATGTAGCTTATGTGTAGTTATCTTCTAGTCATTGATTAGCATATTCTGTCTTGATAATCTATAAATCGTGTTCCGGGGGCGGGGTTTATGTGAATTTTAGGGTTTGTGATGTCATTAACCCGGGAGGAAACTTGTGTAGTCCCAACCAGCCGTTGTAGTCCTTAAAAAGCGATTTCTTTAAAAGAAAATATCTCCCTTTGCTTTGAAATATGAGTGTCGTAACTTTGCAGATGTTGTTTATGCTCAAACAGCAACATTACACACTAACTAAAGTTAAAAAAGTGAAATCATAATCAACCACCCCTTTAATAGCTAGCTTCTGCTAGTCTTTTATTGGGTGTTACCCGAGAACAACGCTGTACGAGGTGAGCTAATGAGCAAGTTTTCTACATCAGAAAAGCCATATATATTTGGATCTGATTATGTGATGCAGTCGCCAAATGTATTTGTTTACAAATAATGCACTATGGAAAAGGTGTTTTGATGTCATAACATAGTATTGTGCAAGGAACCAAGCAAATAGTAGTCTTAATTAATCAATAATCTGCCTCTGTAAAAATAATTTGTGTAAAAAGGAACAAAAGTTCTTGGTGTTTTACTGTCATCAGTGTTCATTTCAGCTGGAAACGGCAGATAATTTAATGTATAGGTATGTTTTTTGAGTTTTGCAAAAATGTAGGTAGAGGCACTTATTTTTGATGAGCCTATGTTCATAATATTTGATGAAAAAACATGGTAATAAAAAGAGACATTCTGCAAAAACAGTTACTACAGTTTTATAGCTGCTGAAAAAGTCATGTTTGGCTGCAATAATTAAAGAAAAAAAACATTCTGGAGGGACTGTTGGCATGTTGCTCAGCTAAAATAATATTTTAAGCATAAAAATGCACAGCATGCACAATTATTGGGTAAATTCAACAATTTTTAATGTTTCAGTCACCTTGTCTGCCATATTGGATTTATATATTTACTAATTCTGATTTTGTTTTATCTGTCTTATTTGGCTAACACAGGGTAAGCTGCCTACTCTTTGGAAAAGTCTGAGTCTATGTTTTTTTAACAGCTCACTATAGGATCTGGAACAGAGCAAGACTATCTGCAACCACACACAATATGATTCCAGTCTTTTCTCTTTGCTTCACAAAAACTGGCATTTATGGAGCCATTTTACAACTTCACCTGTCTATTCTAGTTCCACAGTGCTTTCTCCTGTGGCCTACGATAACATTTAACAGCTGACCTTATCTCTGGGTGCAATCATCTTCCTCCTTCCCCACATACATGTAATGACCACATTTCATGTCCTGATTAGAGATGACAATCTCGTGGACATTATGTGGCTGCCGCATAATGCTGATGACTCCATGGTGATCCTGAACTGCATTGAGAATTGTGTCACGGCTGCTCTAAGGTCATCAGTACATCTCAAACATCAGAAAACCTTTAAAGCTGGATTCATCTCCGGTGAGCCTTTTGTACCAGTGACATAAGCAGTGAGCTGTTTGTTTCCTGGATACTAGATAATGGGTGTCAATGAATTCACAGTTAAACTGTTGTTAATTGCCTGGAGGCCGGGGGTTTTTTTCAGCTACAGATACAAAATGTCTAGATGGCAAAGTCACTTCTTTGGTTTAAATGCTGTGTCCCATCAAGCAATGTCTGTCATGGTCAATGGACCATGAAACACAGGTCACACAGTCACACTGAGTGGGTTTTATAGCACAGCTGATGGTTATTTAGTGCTGAGCTGGGTCACTATCCACTTCCATTACAATCGCTTACAGTACATCTTCAAAAAAAAAAAAAAAAAACCTTAAACAATGACCATGATTCCGTCCAGGGAAAAGTGACAACAGCAGTGAAAAAGGTCCTTGCTGAGGTTGCACAAATACAAACAACTCAGAAATGTGCAGGACATTTTTAAGTTGCTCAAAAGAGTAAGGTTCATGGCCTATTTTTCCCCAGTGGACCATGAACACATTAATTATTTTGGGTTTCAGGGCCACTGTAGCTATAATATCTCATGAGAAAAGCTTCCCACCCCCTGCTTCCTCAAACCTAAAATCTTCAGGGCAGCCAAGGCATTTTGCTTTTAGCAGAGCCAGAACTAATAATAATGTTTTGACTTGCAGACCCTTATCTGTCTAATGTCCCCATTACTCAAGCCACATGCCAAAAATGTATAAAGGCCAAATACAGGTACCAGATAGGGTTCACCACACTTCCTCTATCCAGACACATTGAATAAATCAATACTCACGCCTGAGAATATCTCAATTATAACTGTAAGGCATATATATGGAACTAGAAATGCAGCAATTGTGGGGTTTTTTAGGCCAACCCAGAAATTAGCATCACTACTGGTTCCCTCAACAAAATCCCAATAGGATTTTTTCATTGTTTTTTTGATTATTGAAAAATCTCTGATACAAACAAATCTTTAAAATTTTTAAGTATAGTTCATCAAGATAATCTATACAGTCGTCTGAAGTAAAAAGCTAAAGTGATAATATAAACAAACTACACAGCGGTTGCATCACTAGCATCTGACAACTGTTACAATCTTGATTTAAAATTTACAAGCTGATAAGTTTACCTTAGAATAGTTTGCAAGTATAAATACAACGAGGCTGTGAAAGTTGACTTGTAAGATTCTTTTTTTTTCTTGTAAGAGTTTTCCTGTTTGGCATAATGATGTTAAAATGTTCCAGACAATCTCTGTAATGCCATTTAGCTACTTTATTTTTTCAATACACAAAAGCATATATATATATATATATATATATATATATATATATATATATATATATATATATATAAGAACTGAAATTCTATATATTAGTATATATAGAATTAGTGTATATATATATATATATATATATATATATATATATATATATATATATATATATAAACGAGTGGGGTATTACTAATGTATTAAAACATGAAAATATCCTGAGCTTGTGTAAATTACAGACCTTATTTCAGGCATTTAACAAAAAAAACACATTTAAAAAAAAAAAACGCTGACTTTAGGACAACGGAACCGGACGTACTAAAATGCTCATTTTCAGGGTTTAAGGCTCATTCTTGCTATTACTTTCAGAAAATGAAATTATGTATGTACATACACTATTTGATATTGTAAGAGGACAAATTAAAGTAGAAAGAGAATGCGACAAATGCATGTATGATATAGATTAAAACGTGACTTGAACAAAAGTGCCCACAACTGAAGAAATACCCAAACCATAAGTGAATTGGAGTGATTGGAAATTGGACATCTGAATGAATAAATGACTGGAAATTGGAAAAAGCTTGATGTGCAGAGCAACAAAACAGTCATATTGAATTTTGTCTTTTATGAATGTGATTTGTAACAGGACAGGTGAAACGACAATGAGGTCTGCTTTCGACAAAAAGATTCAAACAGAGTGTGATGACAGTCATTGAACATGTCTAGACAGCAAAATGAATGCTGTGTCAATACAGCTGCCTTAATACAACCAGCTAGCTTTCACCCAAGCATAAGCAGCCTTGATAATTTTGGGTGAAAAACGTCTTTTCATAGTTTAGACTTAAAATTATGATTGGACAAGGCTTGCTTAAAACCATTAATTAACTTAAAGCACTAACCAGTCTATAGTTTACAGGCTCGGATAAGGTTAAGTAAGATATCATAAATCCTCTGTCCCGCCTTATGTTCCGACATTCCAGAAATAAATTTTCGCACTCTTTTCCTGCATATTGCTGACCAGAAAACAGCCAGTAACGTTTTGACAGTTGAAACATGTAGCAAATAAATGACCAATTAAGACTGCATTCTTGGCTTGGGGTATAAAATAATAATAATAATAAATAAACATTTTATAAAAGAAAATGCTAAGAAGATTTAGGGCCCTATCTTGCACCCAGCGCAATTGACTTTGTACACCAACGCATATATCATTCCTATTTTGCACCCGCGCACAGCGGACTTTTCCCTCGACAGACGCACGTCGGTAAATTAGGAAATGAACTTGCGCTCCCGGGGGTGGTTCAGCACAAAGAGGAGGCGTGTTCCGACGCAAACGTTCCCTGGTGCTATTTTGCAGGTTTAGAAAACAATTCCGCCACTGACCAGGAAAAACCTAGTCTAAAGTCAGTGGCGCGTTGCGCATGTTATTCATATGCTATTTTAAGGGTGCATGCTTGGCCATAATGTAGCATGTGCACAACGCGCATGCACTTTGCTTATGTCATCTACACACAGACGCAGCAGTTCTCATTTTTAGAAAACCATACATTATTACAAGGAAAAATATTAACACACGAGGGAAATCATTGTTGTGTCCATGAAGATGTGAAAAAATAGGCATAAATCTAGCTTACACATTTACCCAAATTATTATACGCCTGTTTAACCGAAGCTAATTTGGGTGGGTTTCTCCCATCCCCATACAATGTCACTTCTCTGTCTTTTACGGCCCTGACGAGAACGTCGGTCTCCTCGGCTGTGAACCGCTTCTGGTGTGTGCCTGGCAAATCCGCCATTATAATAGCAAACCGCCATGGAACAAGCGCGCCTGCTCTTAAAGGGAATGTGAGATGACGCTCTGATTGGCTTATTTCACGTTACGCCCAAACCACACCTATGAATAATGAAGCTACTTCAGACCTACCCATTTTAGATTTGCGTCGGGCGCAAGAGTCATTTATCCTGCCGGTATAGTAGCAACAGCGCCCAATACCCGCCCACAAAGTTACTTGCGTTTCGCGCTTGATACTTGCGTTTTAGATCGTTAAAATAGGGCCTTTAGTCTCATTTAGCATCATAGAGCACACTACTATTTTTTTCTGGCTCATGAACAGAATCCACATACAAGAAAAAAGAAAAGCAAGAAAAAGCAGTTTAGTAAATAGTAATGATCTTGTTATTAGACATGTAGCTTTGATCACACCGTGCTTGTCTTTTTTTCAGGAAAATAAATCTTTTTTTTTCTTCACTATATTTTCATGACTTTTATTCTGCACAACAAATGCAAAATCAGAATATAATGAAATTACTAATATCTTGGAGGAGAAAATAAAAGGTGTGTTGGCACCTTTAAGACAAGTAGCAACAATCCTGATTTAAAAAAAAAAAAAAGTGTTGCTTTGTAAAAATAGAAGCTATGAATGTATGATCCCTTGACAGTGAATGTTCATGGATAGATTCGAATGATCCGTCAGTTTCATCCTACAAATATTGAATGCAATTATTGTCTAAGCGTTTTAATAACAGTGTTATTTTCAGAGCGCTGATACAAGATTAAGAACTTAACCTTATCAGAAGCTGTGGATTTGCAGCTTAATGAGGATTCTTTCCCTTAAATCAATGGCAGATGGTGTGAGCAAGGTGCAGTTGAAATGCTTAGAAGTGCTTGATAACTTTCGGAGAATCTCAGCAAGGGCGGTACATTATTCTGGTGCTTTGTTTGAGAATAAGATGCACAATGCAAAGGGCGGCAATCGTTCTCCTTTCATCATGGAGTCCCAGCGATATCATCTCAGAAGCCTGAGAGACTTATCACCGAGCCATAAAGTTTCATAAAGCCACAATAAATGATTTCCTTCTTATTTCAGCGGCCCTTATTTCCATAAACCATGCTTTTGCTTTCCCCCTCTTGCCTTCCTCTCCCGCTATAATGGCAGAAAGGGAGCAGAACATATTCAGAGTTCTGTTTTCATTCAGCGTTATTAGAAATTCAATTCTGTACAAATGACTTTGGAATATCACAGCAGTCGCTTTAGCTGTTCAGCGTGACCCATTTTCGTGCTGCTAGTCATGCTCTGGGTGCCGTACCTGCAGATTCAGCTCAATGGTACAATGCTTTTATTTAAAATGATCCCTGTAATACTATTTCTACCAGAAAGACTCGGGAGGCAAAATACCGTAACAACATTTATTAACAGCCCAGCAAGCAATATTACGATATAAAGTTCTTTGGCGTAGGCCCCGTCCGTAGCTTGCAACCCGAGGGCACGGAATCTGCATTTCCTGCCTGAAGACGAAGGCAGGGGCGCAGCCAACCCCCTGGGAGGAATGGACAGGGACGTAATTGATGGCGTCAGCATCTGCAAACTCAGACATGTGTAAGTATTGATCTTTTATACTGCAAGTATTAGAACATGATTGGATAGATGAGAAGGTAATAAGTGACGTAACAATTGAGTCTTCCCGTCAGAACTTACGCTAAAGCTTTCATTTCTCACTCTCAAGTCCACTCAATGTAGCCTATATCTTAATGGTCAAGACAAAGTCAGATATGCTTTTGATCAAGGCTGGCGACAATTGTGAATTCACAGTGGCACTGTGGATTAAAAAACAAAAGTGTTATTTTAGCATTATTTTTATACTAATATATTATCAGTTAATTTTGAATTAGCTTTTATTTTCATATTTTCAGTTCTCATTTTAATGTTAGTTTTAGTCATTTTATTTGCTTTTGTCTTCTTTATTTTTGTTTACATTATTAATTTTGCTTTATTTTTTATCAGTTTTAGTCATTTTAGTACTTCAGCTTAAACATATTTTAATTCCGCTTTATTTCAAATAATAAAATAGTTTTTAATAGTTGTAATTTACAACATCACTGAACACAACATTTCTCAAAGCAACTATGTAAAAAATCAGCTTCTGCACAGATCGACAGAAGCGCTACGTTGAAGGTCAGTAAATAGTAGCTCATTAGCCAGGCTTCAAATGATTGAACAACATTTGTCAATAAATAAAGGCTGATAAAATATCTATGTATTTGCATTTATGCATTTGACATGCTTTTATCAAAAACTGACTGTGTATTCAAGAGATGTTATATCAGTAGGTATAACTATTAATATATTACAAACCCAAATCCAGAATTTGGGACCCAAAATGTCCCAACTTTTCTGGATTTGGGGTTGTATATTATGTAACATTCACTCGTACACAGCTAATTGTTCATTTTCTTGCACATCTCACATAGTGAGGCGTTCCTGAGCAACTTCTACTGCCAGCTACAGCGTTTATCAGCCAGACAGTGAAAAATGCTTCACTGCCCACTGCCTGTGTCTTGCCAGTCATTTTAGGATGGATTTCCTACACTATAAATTAATCATTATCCTTACCATCTAAACACCTTCACCTAAACCTAAATATCTTAATGCTGTTTTTGTCCATCCCACAGTCTATGCCTATGGTTTGCTCACTGGGCTTTGAAACAGTATGTTTTGTGAAAAGTGCTATACGAATAAAATGAACTTGACTTCACATGTTAATTCCAAAGGGTGATTATTTGACTTCAGTGAGCAGTGCATTCGGTGTGTCTTTTTGTTTTTGTTTCTGTGATTCCTTTCAGCACCTTGAACTTCAAACATGCGTTAAGGATTTGAAAAGTGCTAAACAGGTCCAGGTAACAGTAGCAATCTAAATCTTAAGCGTGAAATTGACGTGTGTGCTCTCCTGTCTTCACAAACAAGGCTTATTAGCGTTGACTTGCTAAATCTGCTGTCACTCCCCTTTTTAAATTTCCTGCCTCGCTGCACATCCCCCATCAGCAGAAACAGCCCCTAATATGCCTATTCTGTTCACAAAGTGGCATCAATAGCTGCTTCTGTAAGAATACAGGAGGTGTGTATGAGTCGAGAAAATGAGAGACTGCAAAAGTGCTTGTTGAAGACAGGGCTCTGCTTTCTCTTGGTTTTCAATATATAAAGTCCCTCAGAATCCCACAGCTATCCAGTAAAAAAGGAGGCTGAAAGGAGGAAGAAACTTTACCTCCACATTATATCTACAGTAACAGGTAGTCTTTCACTTTGGACCTACAGTGACACTGTCAATCAAAGCAGAACAGAAGTCATTAGGACCACTCCTTACTATGCTGAAAAGGGCAGCCAAACAGCATGTCCAAAGCTTATTAGCTCTGACCTATGTCACCCTAACACCTTATTACATACTAGTGAAAAGCACCTCAGCCAAAATAGCCTAAAAATTTCACATGAACAAATCTCAGCTGGTCTGCTAAAAACAAGTGGAGTATTATGAGATAATTACTCACCAGTTTTACTGGAACCAACAGGAACAATATGCCATTTAATCACTGCTACTCAAGGACAATTGTTTTGGAGTGCAGAATGGAAGCCAACAGTAGCCTATGTGGAATAAAAATAGTACCTGGTTTTCCATTGTAAGATCATGAACCTATATAAGAAGCAATGCCG
Organism: Abramis brama; assembly: GCF_963993115.1. Classification (NCBI taxonomy): domain Eukaryota; kingdom Metazoa; phylum Chordata; class Actinopteri; order Cypriniformes; family Leuciscidae; genus Abramis; species Abramis brama. The sequence goes on along the minus strand of NC_139969.1, from coordinate 26,256,075 downwards.
TCAATAAAAATGCATCAGACAATTTCCTCCATTGTTCTATGGAGTTTCAGAGCAGTTTCAACAATAGTTGTGGAACTGGCATTTAATCCGCAGGCAGCTGACCTTTGACCTTGGTTTCATTACTCATGTACGCGCCCTCAACCTTGCTCTATGTCCAGGGTCTTTAAAGGACACGCTTCAAAGAGTTTGTCTTATACTGTTACTCTTTGATAATCCAAACTCACAAAGGATGACTGAATATTTCAGAGCTCAAAAATATGGATAGCCAGCCTCCCAAGAGCCAGTGTGAAAGAGTTTTGAGCATGTTGACTGGAAGTCACTTGCCCTAATGACAGCTCAAGCAAGTTTCCACCCTTGACTACTTAACTAATGAAATTTTGTTAATATGTACAGAGATTAAAAATAAAAGGTGGGGTTGGCGTGATGGAGGGATGCGTTGTGATTGACAAGATGTTTTGTTTAGAACTCTAAATGATTTCTAGCTTTAAAACCTAGTAAAAACTGGTTAATGAAAATCAATATAAAGAACACAATAATACAATTCTGACACTTTTTATTTATTTGTCTGTCTGTGTTTAATGATCTCTACACGAGGGCAAGTGCAAACCTTAACTACTGGCCTGATCTACCAGCAGAAACTGTTGATTTGTGATATTTGTCCATGTTCAGGGCTCAACAATAGCCATTCGATCAGATTTCTATTATCCTTCCCATCGATTTAATTTTTGGCCCATTATCATCATTGTTTTTTTTTTGTATCTATGGCATACAGTACAAAAGATAGCTGATTGGATTATAGTTTCCCACACATTCTTATTGATGCATTCAAGTCATTTTTTTCCAAAGTAGACAAAGCCTCTTGCAACATTGATGTAAAATTGGTGTACACAGAATCAACAAATGTGAAATTTTCAGCAGCAACACAGCACTATCCTGAAATGGAAATTGACTGTTCAGTCAACTGGCCCAAAACTCCCTCACACTGGACCTGATGTTTCATGATTTTTGTTGGTTTTCTGAGGGAAGGCTGACAGAAATAGGGATTGAGATCTATTAAAAAGTTCAAGATGGTGAAGCACTAGAGTAGTACCTGAAACAATACTTCAGTTCCTTGTGGATTTTCAGCCAACACCCTGAAGAGTACTGAAAAATGCATGAGGTATAAAAATATACCACATATTGTTCCATCTATGAAAAATTTAGTGGGGGGAAAACAGACGTATTATTTCAAGCATAATACACAACTAATAAAAAATTGTTAAGTCCCCTGAACCGACTAGGGATTTAACATGTGTTTTCTTTGCTGATAAAAACCAGATTGACTGATGCATTATGGAGGAGCAACATGTGACAGCGGGGGCAATCTCACAAGCTCTGTCTTTACAACAAAAAACAAAACCGCTTATCTGACAGGGAGGCAGCTGGGATTTAGACTAACTAGACAGGTGCAGTATGCTTATAGGCTCTGAATACTTAACATGCACATAATAATGAACTGTCATGAAGATATTATCACAGAGATAATTGGTATAGCCTATATATAATATTTACCCAGAAAAAGAAAGACTGTTGTGTATTCATGTTGATAAATGTTTTTTTGTTTTTTTTGTTTTTTGATATCTTTAATAATCTCGAAAATAAATTGGATCTGATTTTTCAAGTTTTCTATCCAACTTTTGGTTGAAGTATGCTATATTACTTATTGATTTGTACACGTTACGGGCTAATGAACTCGGTCATAAGAATGCTTAAAAAAGATTTATCTCATTATTAACATTCTGTTCACTGATATCTGTATCCAAATTATTTTCTGTCGAACAAAACAGTAAGATATTTTAAATGTTCTGTCATACAAAAAAAATCTGTCATCCAGATTTGGAGTTGTGTAAATGTTGACAGTTTTTTCATTTTTGAATGAACTATTCCTTAAATGGTTACAAGCAGTGGTCGAAGTGCCCCGGTCCGCCCACATAAGATGTGTCAAAACTGGCCTGTATAAATATTTCTAAAATTATTATTTCTTACATAATTTCCATAAACTCTGCTAATGTTCTGTATACCACTATAATTACAGTAACTAATCCTGATTCAACCTCATGCTTAAGTCTTATAAGGACCCAAGAGATACAGGGCATGACCCCAGCTAATATAATGATGGAAATATCAACGTAACAAGCCATGTGATTAGTTAAACGCACATTATGTAAGATTGTTGGAATAAAATATCCAAAAACCACTAGAACAATGTTATATATTTTGTTGATTTTTGTACTTACATTATCCCAAATGTTTCTAAGAATGTTCAAATCCAGAGAAATAAGTAGTTTTAACCAGAACACGGACTGTGTCCATGCGTCACCTATCAATGACATCATACGCTTGATTTCCGGTTTCCGATTTTTCGTTTTATTTTGTAGAAACCATGGAAACACTAAAGATGTTTGAAATATTATGTGTTTTATTATACAGGTGAGCAACTGTTTGAATGCATTCATCAAAAGAAAACTAATCATTGTTTTACAGCTCAACACAGTTAGTCTTTTTGTTTAAATCTCGTTTTCTTGATTTACTGCGAGCACCATATTTCCCATGCCTAATATCGATCTAGCTCACTGCAGTGTGCAACAAGTGTCTCATATAGTAGCCGCCAAGTGAATGCACAGAGTTGTATTATAACAACTTTCAACACACTCAAATATATCTAATATGATAAACCAGCGCTGCGTTGCCCCACATACACATGAACGGAATAAGCGAAAGCAGTCTGCGGCATAATAAAAGCTCCACTGCTCTCAAGCTTTGTGTCACACTTATCTCTCATTAGCATCACTCCAGTGGCTTTCGTAACGTTAATAAATCTTGAATACATTACCGATCATCCATGAATATGATTTCTGCCCGAGTCTCGTCGTATTCTCCACCGGCTGTAGAGGTGAAGACAACAACTCCTATAATTCCGCGAAATCAAGGCGTCATTAAGCTACGCCTTTATTTTGAATAAACGACCTCTAGTGGTGAAAATTACATAGTGTGCCTTTAACATTCAGCAGTTTTTTACACCTATTATCCTACATGTTAGTCTTACGAAGTATCTGAAAAAGGTGCAGGGCCAAAACTATTAAAAAATAAGGATTTACAGCAGCGTCAACCACACGTGTTCTCATTTCAGCACAGCACACTGTGAGCAGGCAATCCACCGTACAGAAACAGCTTCAAGCAACATAACCTTCATGCCCCCAATAAAACAAACCAACAGCCATTCAGCCTGCCAGCAGGAAGTAAATGCCTGAATTTGTAGGCTGATGATGGTACTACAGCTGATGCCCATGGAGGCCTGTGCTGAACTGTTTAGAGATGTGTTATGGCGTGTATGGATCAATGTGAGCTTTTTTTCATTAAATACATAAAATATCAACATTTTCAAAAGGTTTCTTGTAACGAGTGCTTGAAATGGTAAAAAAGTGCCAGTACTCTCTTGTGCACCAGCTGGCATATGCAAAGCATCCTAAAAGAGAACTTCCGATAAGGTAGATGTCTCTGCTTGCTTTCAAGTAATTTGTCGAGATGAGAGGTAAATCCCATGATGCCCTCTGGGTAGTGTGTTGTCATTACTAGTGATGGGAGAAACTAAGCTTGAAACATCACAAGCTGGTGATACCTGCTGGACAAAAGTGTGTAAATTCAACGAAAACACCCCATTCCATATATATTTTTATTTTATTTATTTTCCTACTATGGAAGTCAGTGGGGTCCATCAACTGTCTGGTTACCGAAATTCTTCAAAATATCTTCCTTTGTTTTCAGCAGAAGAAAGAGATTCATACAGGTTTAAAACAACTTGGGAGAGTAAATGATGAGAGAATTTTCATTTTGAAGTGCTATTCCTTTAACAGAGGGGTGGCTCAATCCTCCTCATGGGGAGCCACTGTCCTGCAGATTCCAACCCAAATTAAACACACCAGAACCAGCAAATCAAGGTCTTACTCTGCATACTAGAAACTGTGTTGAGGCAGGTTGGAGCTAAACCCTGCAGGACACTGGAGGGCCCAGGACCGAGTTTAGACACCCCTGTGTTAACATAATTTGTTATCCATAATGTACAGAATCATTTACTTGTACATTACATTTAATTGCACTTAATACATTTACTGTATATTAAGGGAGGGGAACATTTAGATGAACTTAATCTTCTTACTGTACGTTAACTTTTTTTTTCTTCATGCATATCTTGTTTAATACATATTTCAAACCCCTCAAAAAAACCAAAAAAAAAAACCTGTTGATGATATACAATCAAGCATACAAAGGGACCTGAAATAAAATGCCACGGTACATGATGAAAATGACCAGACTTCATTCTAAACGAACTAATTAAGGCATTAATACTGATAACAAGGCCTTCCCTAATCTGACAGATGCTTACTGGACTCCTGCAGGTAGACATATCACAAAGATCCACTATGTAGCCATTTAGCAGACTGATCTCTCACTGCTCATTCTCACTCTAAGAAATATCGCCTAAGACTTCTGCTACTTCCCGGTTTGAGATCCATCAGAGTGCACGGAGCATTGATACATTCGCATAATAAAATGAGGTCAATTGGCTCAATCTTGCATGTAGAGTGGGTCAAATCCTGCTGTCCTTCATTTTATCTCACATATCTTCACATTCTGTGTAGCTCTCACCACCATCAATATCCATGAGCATTTCAAAAAAAAATTCCATGCCCTGGTCTGACTCTATAAATACACAGTGTGCCACCAGTGGAGCATCACGCTTGGTTAGTCCTGCCATCTGTCAGGAAGGAGCAGGCAGTGCAGAGCGCAGGCCAGGCAAACCACCAGGAGCAGTAGGGCCTGGTCACAGGAGAGCCACATGGCTTGGCCTTGTCCCTCAGCCCTGCTTTTGGGTTGTTCAAACTCACAGGCATAAGGACAGAGATGCCGTCTTTAGACCATCACTGGTTGCTGTTGGTTGTAAGCCTCTGAGGTCTTTGGTCCCTTAAAACCAGCCTGATATTAATGTGGGGCACAGATGAGAGTGGTGTAATAATGGACTGCCAAGCTTTTAGGAATGCTGGTATAATGGGTCCATCATGAACCATGGTATGTATGTAACTATGTAGAGCAGTTTCACTTCCATTTACTTTGAAACTTTGAGATACTGTAGGTGTATTGCTAGATAAAATAATGCAAATGAGATCTCATGAATGTCTCATCTGTTTCGGCTAGTCAGCAATGAGAATAAATGATTGAATAGTTATCATTTACTCACTCTAATGTTGTTCCAAGGAATGTCTGGGTCCAAACAAGATCAAACAACATTTTTTGTTTCAGCGAAGAAGAGTCATGTAGGTTTGAAACAACTTGAGGGTCAGTAAATGGTAAATTTTGGGGTCTCCATATTCTCCAACTTTATAAATATGTTCTCAGAGGAAAAAGATCCTACTAACAAAATTCCAGAAAAACCTTTATACTGAGGTAAAAGTTGTTGGAAGATAAGCAAATTGTGAAGACAATTTGTGTATGTCTTGCTTCACTTTATTTTACGTGAATATATTATATTTTACGTCGCTTTTGTTTAAACACACCAGTTGGCTTGTATCTATATTTTATTTACCCACAGAAGCCAGTTGGCGCCTGGATTTTGAACCCTGCATGTGTCTCCTCCAGAGTGCCAGAAAATATCTCATCAAAGTCTTCACTTGGAAGTCTGCAATCAAAAGTAAATAAACAAATAAATATCATTAACTCCAACATTTCTCAACAAATTCTTCAAGGCTGAATTATCTGAGCTACTGTATGCGATCTGCATTACTTTTATAGCTGTATGTATACTCATACAATAATTCTCTTTTATTTCTCCTAAGGAATTTTGAGAGAAACATCTGAGACAAAGTTGATACTTCCATGAAGCATAAAATAAAGAAATAAAATGTTCCAGGGAAATAAAAAGCCTTCCATCTTCATAACCATTGGAATTAAATGTTTAAATTTCCATTTAATTGTAACAGACACTGAATTCCAAATGAAACATCTATCACATATTCAATTCAGAAACAATAAGCTGACCAATTCCTCCATGAACAGCTCTTTCTCCATCAACAGCTCTCTGAACAACAACATCAGCCACGGACTCCACCCTAAATTAACTCTGTGCATAAATATGCAAATATCACAGCTTATTTTGGTCTCGCCTGCCTAATTACTTCTTCTGTGAATATTGAGTAAGATCATAGCCAAGGCAAATTTACTGATAACTCAGGCATTAGGAGCAGGCAGAGCAGGAGTGGCCTAAAACAGCTTAATGAAGTGCTCTTGCCAAAGGGCCCCATCGCACTCTGTTTATCTCCCCCCGACCTCATCGCTCACACTTCTGTTATCAGGAGTGTTTACACTGGCGCTCCGCTCACAGGCTGATTAATTAACCAGCGCCTCTGCCCCGTCACACAAGTCACATTGGGAAGAGTTTCACAGTGTGAAAGTGCAGCTCAACTCCTCCCTCCCTTTAAATAGCAAATTGATGGATGCAGTCTGTCCTTTTGCTGACTCCATTTCTTAAGTCACCAGCACTTTTTTCTCCACGCTATAATGCTTGACAATCTTTCCTGATGACACCTAAATTGCAAGCATGGTTGAATAAACGGTGCCACATGTCAGCGTTACCCTTGCCCGCATGAAAGAGGGACGTCGCTTTTGCAGATTATTCCCATCAATATTCCACTGTTTCTATCTTTTATATAGAGTTACCAGAATATTTTTAGCATAACCTTTCTTTGCTATCAGATTTGCTATGAAAAATGTGTAGCATCTGCTATATTTTGAGCCCATCCACTGCTGAATGGCAAGGTGTTATGTAAGCCAGTAATATCTATTTATTGATACACCGACATAGTGAGTGATGTATACACTGCCGTTCAAAAGTTTGGGCTCAGTAATATTTTCTTTTTTAAAGAAATGAATACTTTTATTTGGCAAGAATCTATTAAATTCAAGACATTTATAATGTTACAAAAAAAAATCTAATTTTAAATAAATGTTGTTTGTTTGAACTGCCTATTCATCAAAGAACTCTGAAAAGACAAAAAGGTTTCAATTTTAAGCAGCATAACAGTTTTCAACATTGATTATTTCTTGGGCACCAAATCAGCATATAGAATGATTTCTAAAGGATGACTGCTGAAAATTCAGCTTTGCATCATAGGAATAAATTACATTTTAAATATATTAAAATAGACTGTCATTTTAGATTGCAATAATAGTTCATAATATTGTAACGGATGTGGGCCAGTAAGAGCTGTGCTTCTAAACCTCACATGAGATATAGTCGCGACGTATATTATTCTCAGCTGAACATTTGTCATCGGATAACCCAAGAAGTCAAATGCTGCATCCGAAATCGAACACTTCCCGACTATACAGTATGCGAAAAACAGTATGCCAACAGAGTATGTCCAAATTCATAGTATAAAAAAAAAAAAGTAGGCTAAAAGTACTCGGATGACCTCCGGCGAGATTCTGAAGGACATGTTTGCTGGACACTTACTATCCCATTAGGCCACGGGAGAAGATTTATGAATGGCATGAAGCAACGCAACTGACGTTGGTAAGTTATATGACATATATTTCAGATTTAGTCCAAATTTCATTCATTACACCGATATTCAAATTATATAGAACATATTTTTTAACGGTCGCCAAGTAAATTCACTTGTAGCCTAGTACCTACTCCGACTGTGCACGATTTAAGAGCAGGGAAATAAAGATGTGTGGATTGCACACTGGATTCAAATCCAATTCTGTGCAATTGAGATGTACCTTCACGTTTCCCACCCCTGACTCGCTCGACTAGTGTCTTTAGTATTTTAACTGTTATAAAATGAAGAAAATATTTCTCCTTTGTAGAAAATATAGAAACAGGAACATCCTCATGAGCAGTGTCGTTAAATCCCACAATCATATATGCAAATAATGGTGTAATAGTAGTGGTACATGTATGCCTCAAGACATTGTAGGCTTAATGGTAAGGCTAGTTGAAAGAATAAAGTCCCGATGAATCATCATTGCAAATGGACACACTCCAGAATAAAGTCTTGAAAGCAAAAGGTCACCTAAATGTCGCCTTGTCCAATGTTTTTGACTTCTGCTCAACGAAAAAGAAAGATCTACAATGCATTAAAGATGCTTCAGAATATCTTTGGCTAGGCTCCCTGTCGTTTCGTGTTGCTTTCAGACTAGTTTGTAATTTTGATATTTTATCTGTATAAAAGCATTGAATACCAAACAGGTCTCACTAACAGCTATTTCCAAAAGCTATTGCATTTAAGTGCACTTTCAGGGCAAGCAAAGTGATAGCTGATGTCATGTTCCTCCAGCCAGTCTTTTAATGGAATCATTCCTGTAGAGAAAGACCACTCAGGACAAACTACTGCATACAGACTAGCACCGAAGAGCACTAAAATCTAAACAGTATTATCCGCTTGTAATGTCCCCTGACATACCCATCTCAAGTTCAGAAAGGTTCATATTGAAAGACTTTTAATACTTTTACTTGACCAACCACACTGTAAAAAAAGAAAAGTTGACTTA
>NC_139969.1:26104986-26242486 GCF_963993115.1 Abramis brama | reverse complement strand
CCTCATACAAAGTTATTGTATGCAGTGTTTTTAGTATCATTGTAGTTTTTGTTAATACTTTCATTTATTTTTGTAGTTTTAGCAGCAGTTTTTATTAATATTATTTTAATATGTCTATATAGTTTTTAATTAAGATTTAGTTTATTTAGTTACAGTTAATAAAGTACTTAAACCAAATAAAAAATGAGAAATGTTGCCTTGGCAAATTTCAGTTAATCTTTATTTTATTTAAAAAAAAAGACTTTTTTTATGATTTTAGTTTTAGTTAACGATAATAACCCTGTTTGTATGACTTCCTCAAACTTCCCCAAAACAAAATGTTGAGTTCAAATGAACTACTTCTATCATGATTATTATTATTATTATTTTTTGGCTTGACAAGTGTCATTGTATGTAAAGAGCTTGAATAGTCTGCTAAATAAAGAAGACAAGTCACAGGTTTGGAACAACATGAGGATGAGTAATGATTTTCATTTTTGCATGATATTAATTTAATTTCAACTAAAAACTGAGACTCTTTCTATCTTTATATCAATAGTGTCATCATCAAAGTGAGAGCACGCATGTTTAGGTCAGATTCTGCTGCTGTGAAGGAGATGCTCCTCATGATCACTCTTTGTGTCTGTAAGAAAAGGGCAGCAGATGATATGAGGGTGAGGTGTCAACCCTTGTCCACCACGGATGATTTCTACAGGAAATGACTGTATGAGACTGTGTTCCTCCTGCCTGCCACACCCCATCCCATCAGCCCAACTGGGCTCCATCTACAGGAGTGGTAATCCAGCAATATGCAGAGGTCCTAACAAATGATCTTCCAAAATTTCTATGGATGATTAGCCTTTGTGGTCTGTGATTAACTCATATTCAATGCGGCCTCTGGCTAAACCTTCTGCACAACGTTCATCCAAATGAATGTTCCATCAGCTGCAGGTTCCTGGTGCAAAAGGCTGTGTGGGTGGGGGTTTTGGGGTGGGGGTTTTGGTAGCGGGGGGGGGTGTTCTTTCTGGTTTTCCCCAATATGTTTCTCAGAACATTCCACACAAAAAAACAAAAAAAAAGTTTTTGGTATAATATATTATATAATATCGCTATACACTACCATTCAAAGTTTTTTAAAAGTTTTTGAAAGTGTCTTATGTTCATCAAGGCTGCATTATTTAAAAAAAATAAATTAAAATTGAAATTGAAAGCTTTGTCCCCTGTCCCACAAGACACAATCAGTGTCCCAGATTTCAATTATGTCTGTATTATTTTATACCTTCCCCGAAGTTACAATACCACAATAAGAAATATAACAAGAAAAAAATGTGATTGGTATTTAAAAATCCTAGCTAGAGCGGGAAAATAACCAACGCATTCGTAGAGAGGTACTTTTCTGCTGATGACGACTGCATGGATGAAGCAAAGGAACCATGTGGAAATATAGCTACACCAAAAACATACAAGTTCAAGATGCACTAAATTCGGTAAAAACACATTTATTGTTTGCATAGTCTAAAGGAAAATAAAATAGTTCCTACTTAAGAAATTTTAATTTAGTTTAATTTAGTAGATTTTTACTAGCTTATTATTCAGTTCATTATATTTAGTAGACTGAATAGGTCCAGTAGAGTAAATTACATTGTATCACTCGACCTGGGCAAATTGAGTGCCAGTCACAGAGCCGGTCACAATTAATAAATTTCTTTGTCCACCACTCTTGTTCATCCAAAACAAACTACAAAATAGACTCAAAGTGTTAAATACCGGAATTGTCCTTTAATGACGATTTAAAACGTTATCATCCAAAGTGATGGCAAATAAGCTTTCCAACTAATGTAAATCAATACTTACATAGTATAATAGTAGTAAATGTATCTTTCACACACGTGTCCCGCACAATCACATCTACTGTCCCGCAACAGAGCAATAAGGTGGTCAGCCTACAGTAAAAACAGCAATATTGTGGAATATTATTATTTAGTATTTTTTTCTGTGGCTGGTGAGAGTGGAATGTATGTGAGCATGTTGTTGTGTATGTGTGTACTGATGTGTGCTTGTGACCCCACTGATGGGAGAGCGTCGGTGAGATGTTGATCAGGCCTGACAGGGTGTGATCATTACCGGGCCAGGCCAGTGAGGTCTCAGCCCTGCCACTGTAATGAGATCAGCGGGAGTCATGGCCGCTGCCACGCTGCATGACCCCGCTCATGCGACAGCAGTGCGCTGAGATGGCTAATTTAACGCCGGTCATCCAAGCACCCACCACCCCATACTGAGCTACTGCTTGTGTAGTGTGACCTCAAGCATGTGGAAAGCACATTCATGGGACATTGACATTTGAGTGACTGCAGTCTAACAAAAATAACAGACACTAACTGAATTCTTTTTTTAAAAGAGCATGGGCATCAAATGAAAAGTCAATATCTATTTTGTACATTTAAATTCTTTTTATTAATATTATATTAATAGCACTATTTATTAATTACATATATAATTGTATTTACAGTTTATTTTATATTACATATATGAGTTTGCAAACACTTTTTTGTGTATCATTATATTTTTATGTATAATTTTATTTTTTTATTATTTTTGTTTACTCTTTATTTTTGCAGTTTATTTATTTATTTATTTTTTAACTTTGCAGTAAAGTGCTGCAGGGATGTTTGTAGGCAAAAACCCAGAAACAAGTTGGCATTTTAGCACTTCTGGCTATACATCAGTAATTATGATTTTATAAAAAAAAAAATGCTTTTATGTGTCTAAAAAAAGGTGGTTGCTAACAAATGACTAAATGAGACTAAAGAGGTTGTCTGGGACATTAAACATTATCATGCAGAACAGGTAAACTTCTTGTAAGGGTTATGTTTAGTTTCATTGTGTTTTAGTTTCCCTGAGTTCTCATTCATTATTTGTTGTCATGGTTATGATTGTTTTGTGCACCTGTTTCTTGTTCATTTCACTTTCTCCTGTGTATTTAAGCCCTCTGTTTAGTTCTACTCATTGTCCATTATTATCTTTGCTCTGGTAAAGCTGTTGTGTTTGTTTTCTCCTGTGGACTGTTTTTATGTTGGATTGCCTTCTTTGCTTTTGTTAATAAAGTTACACAGCTGTTATTTATCCACCTCAACTCTTCCTTGCCTTCGTCACACACATACATGCATGTTTTTTGGAAGGGTTTAAATTCCAACATTAAACAAATTGTTCTCCTGCCCGCTGATGGTCCTTGAGGAAAACTGGTGCTTGTTAAGAGTGGATCCTTGTTCACTGTGGGTGAGGTGGAGGAGGAATTTTCCAGTTACTCGTGGAGTACGAGGGCATGAATTGCCCTCCCATGAGCCCTGCCTATACTCCCACCACTGAAGGTGAGCTGAGCAGAGCCTGGTCTCTACACAAATTATTTAAGGAATTGGAAGAGGTTATTCCCCAAAACCTCCTGCTGATCCTGCCGTCTCTGCTGGTCCCGCTCAGTTCAAAGTCTCCTGCATCTCTGCTGGTCCTGTCCAGCTCCAATTCTCCTTCGTCTCTGATGGTCCCACCCAGCCTCCCTCCCCCGCCTCCTCTACCGTAGACAGTCAATTCCTCAGCCCCGCCTCACCTGGTTCCATTCAGTCCCTCGGCTCCTCTGTTTACTCCACTGTGCTGCGCAGATCTGCCTCGGGTCTCCCAGGCTCCAGCTACGCATTGGCAAATGGTTCCCTTGGCTCAACCACGGGCCACGAGCCACCCCTTCGGCTTTGCCAGGCTCCGCCTTCCCTCCCGCTCCGCCTTGGTCCTCAGTCCGACTGGCTACGCCTCAGTCCTCCGGGACACCCTGGCTCCACCTTGGCCACTTGTCACCGTGGCTACGCCTTGGCCTCCAGGACCTACAGTGTCACCCAGTCTCTGTGTCTCCTCAGCTCCACCCTGGCTCCCCCCAACATCGGTTCTGCCTCAGGCCTTCGTCCTGGATATGCTCAAGGTCTTCAGCTGTCTCCTCAATCCACCATCTCCTGCCTGGCTCCTCCTTCTGTCAGCTCCTCCGAGGTGTTTCTCTCGGTCAGCTCCTCCCAGTGTCCGTCTTCCAGCACTTCCAGAGCCCCCACCCTTCCTCCTCTGTTCGAATTTGTTTGCTGTTATGGCGAAGACGTCTTCCGGGAGGGGGTGTAGTGTAAGGGTTATGTTTATTTTTTATTTTGTTTTAGTTTGGTTTTCCCTGTTTCTGTTTGCCTGAGTTCTTATTCATTATTAGTTGTAATGGTTACTTATTGCTTTGTGCACCTGTTTCTTGTTCAGTTGGTTTTCTCTGGTGTATTTTGATGGATAAAACGTGTAAGATTCATAAACTATGAATCACTATGGGAACCAACTTCCGGGTTGGGCTACAAAAATACATCATCACTGAAGCATTCTAAACTCACGGAATTGGTTGAGCCAATGTTGCTGTTGGGCTGCTATGTTTATATTAAAATGTGAGAACAAAAACGCACCAACCTTCACATTTTTTCAACTTATTTAAAATATTAAAAATGAATTTGTAATTTTTACATAAAATTAAATTTTTACTATGATTTTTATTAATTTTACTACGATTTTTAATAAAACTTTTAGTGGTTTCAAATACAGTGGAAAACTTAAATTGAAAATAATCATACATTCACTGCTCATATGACTCAGTTTTTTGTTGGAGGAAAATACATGGACTCAGTATAATTTAAAGTTGGCTGGAAGCTGCTCAATATTTTACTGGCACCAAAGCTTATGTGTGCAGAGCTCAGATAATTCAGCAGGTTTCACAAAGAAAGCCTTTGCGAGTGTCAGGAAGGGGATTTCTCATCCCTCCTGCGAGTGGCTGATATGCAGAGCCTGTGCGTCTGGACCAGACGGCCTATCTCTGGGATTTGTCCTGTCCTTTCAAACCTGAGAAGATCAGTCGTGAGATGGAATGCCAAATGACACAGAGGCGACCGGGGAGGCTCCTACAGCGCTAAACAGATAAAAAGAATTAAACGGAACTGGTCACAGATGTTCCTATTGCCCTTTTTAATTTCCCAATGCACAGTGCTGGATTCACTGTCAGTGGCATTGAATGTGTTCTCCTGGTATATGGATGAAGAAAAACAAAATAGCTTGCAATATCAATGGTCACAGTCAAAAGGATTATATATATATATATATATATATATATATATATGTTGTTTCAATGGAGATTAATTCAGGGATTTTTGTATTGTTGTCTATTTTAAAAATCACACTGTTCTATTAACTATAATGTCAAAATAAGCTGTATTTTAATAGACATCCATGTGACCATCCTCTGTCTGGAGATCTAGATATATATCTACGACTTTCAGCAACTATATTTCCCCTGTGGAAGCGAAACAAGACTTGACATTACAGAGGACAATTTCACATTTCATTTCTGTTAGTGTTCACATCTCTCTCTCACGTGTTGACAAGTGGAAGATGTGGTTGAGCGGGGTTGAGGATGTGTAGGGTGAAAGACGTGTGGGGTTGTTTGCGGTTTGGAGGTGGGAGACTGGGTCAGTATGGGCCTGTGGAGGTGGGAGACATGTTAAAACCCTCGTGCCCCTCACACTCATCAGCCCCCCTCATTGAAGGCAGTGAGAAATGGCTGCCAGAATATGTATTTAAAACAAACTGCCAGTTCTCCTGAGGCCAAGCAGCCCAAAGCTGTTCTGAGTCCAGAGGCATGAGACCCTGACAGACCTGTGAAGTCGAGGTCTGACCTTGGCCCACTTTCACTCTCCGCACGAGTAAACGACAGAACTCATGGAGCAGGAACATGATAACATTCAGGTAGTGAGTTGCAGAGATCTCACAGATATTCATGCCCGGACCATCTAAAAAAATATATATATTTATCTATATTTGTGTTTAGGAATGGAACCACAGAGTCACAAATCAGTAAAATGAATCAGAATAAATTATAATTTTAGTAATCATAAAATAATTTTTTTTTTGGGGGGGGGGGGGGGGGGGGGGTAGGCTAAGTTATAATAAAAAATAATAATTTAAAATAATTTTTAAAAATGGATATCAATCACCAGTTTTTGTTTTATGTAAAAAAAATGTTTTGTTATTTTTGTGCCAAAAATCTGATTCATTACACACACTTTAAAAGCCACAAAGTATCCTTCAAATGTATTATGGTACTTTCTGTCTCAAAGGACACATTTATCTTCATTCTTGAAACATTTGTAAAAACATCTGTTTTTACCTTATATGGTTACACTACCATTCAAAATTTGGTTTTTGTTTTATAAAGAATTTAATACTTTTATTCACCACAAATGCATTAAATTGATAAAAAGTGACAGTAAAGACATTTACGTGACAAACGTTTTCTTTTTCAAATAAATGCTGTTCTTTTGAACTTTCTATTCATCAAAGAATCCTGATTGTAAAAAATCTATCACAGCTTCTACAAAAAATATTAACCAGCACAACTGTTTCTAACATTGATATTAGTAAGAAATGTTTCTTGAGCAGCAAATCAGCATATTAGACTGATTTCTGAAGGATCATGTGACACTGAAACTGGAGTAATGATGCTGAAAATTCAGCTTTGCTCAAGTTTTAAAATCTTTTCAATTAGAAAAGTTATTTTGAATTGTAATAATCTTTTCACAGTTTTACTGTTTTTACTGTATTTTGATCAAATGCAGCCTTAAAACATTTATAAAAATCGTATTCTGAAAATTGAACAGTAGTGTATTCTTGCAGACAATAAATAAATAAATAAATAATAAAAAACCTTATGGCAAAAAAATACATCAGGATTTACTTAAAACACTGCAGTATTTTATTGTAAGCAAAACACATGCAACAAAGTAAAATGGGATAATTTGTTGAGGGCTGAATTTAAAATATCAGGCTATGAAAAGATGTGATATTGGACAAGAAATGTGCAAAATCTAAGTTGTGGATTGAGTTGACTAATGCCAGGTGTGGCATTTCCTCTACTGTACTAAAATGGTCCCTAAACATAAATTGGAGAACAAGAAAAGCCTTAAACCCTGTAAAACCTTTATAAAAAATAACACCAAAACAGAGAATCTCACAAAATACATACTGATGTGTATCAATACTGTTCAGTGAGCAATACAACATTTATTGATGATAATCATGTCAATTTTGAGACAAAGTTTGTGGGAATTGTGGCGGAAACCCAAACACAATAGTGTGGACTTCAATGCTTCATATGGTACATAATCGTGAAGTCTAATAATGCATTTATAGCAGGTGCGGTCAAGTCTATTTCACAAAATATATATACATTTTCACAATGGCAACCATCAGCAAACTAGAATTTGTGTTCTTATGTGTCAAAAGTATGTCATTCAAATAACAGATGTTTGTATTTCCATATGGATTAGCATGATTATCTTCAAACTATATATATATATAAAAAAAAAAAGGTGTTTAAGAATGTCTTGAGAATGAGAGAGCTAAAAACAAGAAACAAAAGAAAGAAAAAGAATCATCAAAGCCATTATTGAAGGCAAAGGCAATGAAATATCGGTCACATATTTCTGTTTTTTATACATACATAAGCTACTTTCAGTTTTTACATTTTTGGTTTTGATAGTGAATAGATATGAACATTCCCAAACATTTCCCTCAAAAAATCAATTAAAGAGGTGGAGCTTCTTCCTTTTTGGCAATGTTTTTGGTAGAACGTGTGTTAGAGAGCACAGAGAGGGGGGAGGGGAGGGGGGAGGGGGGCTTGATATGCTATTAGAAACTGGAGTCATATTAGTGATACATACACATCAGAGCAGAGATGATCGACTGGCTTCACCTCAGGTCAGGGTTTTGGAACTTGTTCAGAAGCCGCTGAACTGATTTCTGGGTTCGGGGGCAAAAGGGTCCACATAGACTGAATGGTTGTACGGCACTTTACCTGCATCAACACAGCTAAGAGTGACCGTCGAAATGTCCAAATCTTATTAACCTAATGACTTCCCCATTTAAATGGATTCTGATTCAATGTACTGCAAAACAAACTTCATTACCCGGAGCCCTGACAGACAGGGATATATTTTCAACAAAAATTAGTTAACTATTGAATTTTTCAAGATTTTTTTTTTCAATTAGGCAGAAGCGCTACATCAGTCATGATTTCACAATGGAAACAGTGGCTTCAGCAATACAAATCGTCCAAAAGAAATGAGAAGACATGAGCAATCAGGTAGCGCTTGTCTGTTTTTCTAACTTCCTTACAAATGCTGCAGAAAACTGAGAAAAGCTCAATATGTTTAAACAGCTATGAGCATGATATTTCATATTCTTTTACATTGTTTACACAACGGATTTTGGTTACCAGCAACACTCAGCTGTAATGTTAAATGTACATAGCTTGTTTCTAAAACTGTACACTCACAGTTGAAATTACAGGGAAAACATCAAGACGTCAGGATAGCATTTGTTATGGCGTGGCCTTTTGATGAAATCCTCTGGGTTTTTGCTAGTCAACGGAACATAATAAGGAATAATCATTTTAAAAAAGGAGCATACTAAAACTAATAAAATGCTAAAGAGCATTAGTGCTTGTTTTTGTCCATGATTTGGGGTAGAAAAGGACACATGTTTGTATGAACCAAACAAATATATTGCTCTTTATGTCAAATTCCTTCACTTAAGGGAGAAAGGGAATAAGGGAGCGTTTGAAAGCAATCTGAAGTGAAAGCGGGGAGGAAATGTCATTATAGACCATAATGACTTGATGCTTCCGCCATTTCCGGAATCAGTTATATTTTCATCGACTCGCAGACGGTGTCCTCAAAAACAAACAGAGTGAGGAAATGACTCCAAATGAAATCTACGACGACAGAGTTGTTTGGACTGCTCTCTACGATGAAAGTAAGCATTTACCTTTATCTAATGGACAGCTTTTGATGGTTTTATGGGGAAAACATGATAATCAGCTTTCAACTGGTCAATGGAGTGACCTCCACATATCCTATTTCACGTTTCATACGCAGATTGAAGAAAAATCTGTTTTTCTAGGGCAAAAATTGTCAAAGGAAATACATAAATACAGATGAATTGATATTGGAGGATCTTTTGAAAAATAAACAACAAAACAAACCAAAACAAATAGTCAATATATCACTATTGAACGAACAAAAGAGGCAATAATAATTGATCGTACCGATAAGGAGAGCTTCCTCCCAAGCACAATATCAAGTGGTATCTGTTTTTTGTTTTTTTTCGGAAAACAAAGACTGTTGTTTTCTCATTTTTCTTCTTTTTTTTTCTTTTCTTTTTGCTGAGAGGTAGAATGAAGCATTTAAATTGAAACACAACGACTGGTTGTTCCATCATAAACAATAGCCTCATAAGACTGAAACAGTCACAGGTTAGTTAGTCGCCCTGTGCCACCTAAAAGACACTGTGAAAACTGTACAAACACATCTTTTTTTTCCTTTTCTTTTTTAAAATTTTCAAATTCATAATTGTTTTCTAAAATCTTGTAAAGTATCCCAAATGTTCCATGGTGGTAATGGCATGATTGTGTATGACCATGTGGGACGTTAATCCGAATCTGCGGAGGGTGGATCGCTGGATCTTTAGCGAGAGCAGTCTGAAGATCCCACGTGCTTTTGTGGATGGACGGTGCTGATCAGTTGGAGGTGTCGGAATGGACACTCCCGGGTCCTTCCGTGGGCGAGGTCACTGAGGAGGGTGTCGGGGCGTCTTGCCAGCCGCCGTTCGCCTTTCATGAGGAAAAAAGCAAAACGACAAAATGATGAAGTGTACATTTCAAAACACAACGCTCTTTCGACTGAAAAGACGTATGCGAAACGAGAGCGACTATAATGAATTCCCTCACTACAAACACACTTTTGCAGAAAGTGAGTCACAAAGCGAGGCAGTAAAAAGGAACGACATTATGCTGAATATTACGAGTCATAGCGAGTCATTTCCAGAACGCGATTTTCAAAAGACAGATGATGGAGGAATCAATTATTGCAAATTATCACATTGGCTAAAGGAATGAAAGTATAATTGGCACCTAAAATGGAGGCCATTTCATGTCCGGGAGACAGGTTGCCTAAAGAGCATTTGGGGCATTAATAGCAATTTCCATGCCATCAGAAAAAGGACTAGAAATGGGCTTTGGCAGCCTCTTATTTTCCCAGCCTGTTATTTTAGATAGAGGCAGTCTGTAATCAAAAAAGAAAGAGCAGAGCGAGGAGAGAAAAAAACTTTTCAAATCTTCAGCTTTGGTGACACCCCATGTCTATTTCAAAGGCGTAATTACAGCGCATGGGCGAGAGGAAAGCTCCCCCACATAAACGCTTTATGTCTCAGGCCGTCATTATTCACAACCGGAAAAAAAGGAGAATAACTTATCTGGGTGGAGAAGGAAAAACATCATGTTATTTAAGACAGTGAATTCTGTCTTAAATAAGATTGAGACACTTTCTCTGGCTACATTATCACAGCGTTGCGATGCAAATGTTCAGGATGCTGCTTTCTTCTTTTTTATAAAACAATGTCGATTTAATTATTGATACGAACATGAAATCAGTTAAGTTGACGTTTATAAATCTGTATTAGAAATGACTGCATCAATTTAATATCTTTACCTTAATACGGGACAACATTTTTAAAGGGGTTGTGAATTGAGAAATGAAATCTTTCTTGATCTTTTGGAATAAACGAGGTCATTGTACTATAAAAATATCCTGTGAGTTTGCCAATGCCATAGATGGCACAGAAGCGCTGGGTCACTTCCACAGGACACACTCGGCTTTGCTTCGAGCCAGCTATTTAGAGAGACCATGTTAGTGTGTTTGTCTTTTTTTCCTTTTTTTTCCCCTCCTCACACTTTGCTGGCTCCCTGTCAGTGCTGTTAAGGTGGCAGATGTGTGATATGACCAATGCACTTGGATTGCTGTCCCAAATCTCTACTCAGCCCTCCCTTGAGACTGTCTGATCAATTTCCTCTGCTGGCGACACGGCTTGTCGCTGTGGATTTTACATGCTGGCCTCTGCCGCTTGTGTTCTCGTTCTCTCTCTCTCTTAAACACTCCTCCCCCAGTACAAAACTGATGGTTGGAGCTGCTCATCTCCTCTGGTTAACACAATTCTTTTAATGTGCGCTCAGAGCTGTGGTGGAGGACACAATCGAAAGCTTTCAGGGTTTGATGGTCAGAAAAGCACCTGCATCTGGGCTTCTTTGATGTTGTTGGTGTTTATGTGGCTGAAGGAGCCGTGGTAACGCTGACACTGATCATTTATGATTTACGTGTGCATATTTGCCACTGGCACCACTTAGCAATATGGCAAAAGACAAGCTAGAGCAGCTAGAGGTAAGCAGTGTCACCAAAATATTATAATCAAATATTACAATAATGAATGTGAGAGTATCTATATACTAGATACGAATATATTTTAGTCGTCAATTGATAAAAAAAAAACAAAAACGAATCATTTAATTAATCGCACCTAACATTCAAATTTTCAATATATTTTTATATTGTAATAATTTCACATTTAATCTCCAAATTAATATAGAAACAACATAAAGATAGTATAGCCTGTATTTTTGGAAATATTTGTTTAATTGCATCTTTTTATAAAAGAAGGCCAGTATCACTGATGTGTGTATGAAATAAATAACAAATTCTCAATTTTAGCCATTAATTATAGGCATTCAGCATTAAAAGCTATCATTTTTTTACATTTATTAGGCTTGAAAACTTAATTTTAGTGAACTTAAAACAATCTTCACATAAACACCATTATAATAAATGTCACATTTACCTGTGCCCAAACAGTGCTTTAAGATTTTTAGGTAGGTCTAACAGGTAAGATGTATGCAGAAATATAATAAGTTATCAAACACTCCAGAATCTTCTCTGCATAAATCATAAATTAAATATAAATTAATCCTTATTAAAGCTACGACAGTTCATTCAAGACCAGTGAGTGATTTTCTCTTTTTCTTTTGTTCTTTGATTATCCTGAATGACAAACCGCAGTGGGTATATTAGGCTGCGGTCACTTTAAGACCTGCCGCACATGACGTGGATCTGGATTATGTTCATTTAACTCACTTTAAGAACATGAATGACTTTCGAGTGATTCATTGAAAAAATGCACATTAAATATGTTTTTTTTTTTTTCATCCCCAATTTTTTTAATATTAAGCTAATGGCACTGGTCTTGAGAATCAGGTACAAGAGCAAAAGAAGAGAAGATCAAATTGAAGAGGCTAAGCATGGACTTACATTGATGCCCTGTGGACTGTATATCTGACTGGCAGCGAGGCTTTCACTGTATCCGCCTGTCTGACTGATAACATGGCGAAGAGTATCCACCTGCAGACGGAACAACACAACACAAACAAAAGACAGGGTCAGACAATACCTATACAAAACAAAGACGTTTGTGCTGAGAAAAGGTCACCCTGATATCAAAAGGATATTGGCAACTGAAAAGGTCATCAAATGTTGAATGAAATGTTTGTGCTGCAGATATCAAACAAAGGACACAATTTGTTCCAGAACTGATGAGAAAATAAACCCATGTTTACATGTAATTGACAAATAATGTGAATGTGTGATTTTAGAGAATTAAATTTGATGAAAAATTCAAACCACAAATATACAAATTATATATCAGTTGATTGGTGACGAACATGAACTCACTGCGTGATGAAGATATCAGGGCAAAAATGAGTTTTTGTCTTATATTTATATCATATGAAATAGTTCACACTAACTAAGCAGTATCACACGAGTATTTGTTTTTGTCTCAAATAGCATGAGTGCAAATGTGATATTGAATTTATACAACAGTTCAATAATAATGAAGATAATATTGTGTTGTATATTAAACACAATATTGTCTGTTTTGTTTTTGTTTATTTGCAAAAGAAAAAAATCCTGTAAAGCCACAGTTAGCCTAAACATTTACTGTATGCGCAATATAAACGTTACACATAAACGTTTGTAATAAACATTTATTACCTGTAAATTCTATGTTGAATCAATTAAAATATTACATGAATTACATGAGAGAGATTTTACATGAGGTTATTTAATGTGTTTTGATAGAATTGATCAAAATATAAAATGTGTGTGTGTGTATATATATATATATATATATAAATATATATATATATATTTTTTTTTTTTTATCAATTCTATCAAAACACATTAAATAACCTCATGTAAAATCTCTCTCATTTAATTCTTGCAGCACATGAACTCATTTCAGAAGATTTCCTCTGGGATTCCAGCACTGAATATTCATTAAGCACCCCGAGCCTTCGGAGAAGTTGCTTCGTTATGGGAGGAAAATATTACGAATATTTGGATGCAAGCGTGCCGGGCAAGGTCAGGCAGCCACGGTGGCGGACGTGACAGCATGACAGATACACAATCCCGCTGACAAGAGCTGTATTGTTTCCAAGACTGTCTTTGATGGTCTATTCATTTGGAAGTTGACAATGGCCACGAAGCAGTGTACGACTGCTGGAGGCAAACTGTAACCCCAGTCCGTTCTGAAGGTCAGGAGGACCGTCATGTCAGCCACGACTGAGCAGAAATCTACACGCGTCGGGACACTAAGATGAGCGGGCTGGATCTGAGAGATGAACTTTGTTGTGACAAGGATATATAACAAGATGTTGACTATTTTATCAGTTATGACAGAGACATGCCATTCGGTACTAACGAAGAAGGTTCCCTTGAAAATATTGGCTAACTCAAGAACAAATTATTAGATTTCAGGAACAGCATGTGCCTGCTTGCAAAAGGGGTTCGGCGAAAAGCGAAGCTTAATTAACAAAAATACCCCACAAAAAGGCAGAAGCACTTTACTAAGGTTCCTTTGTTAGAAATTCAATAAATATAACAAAAGAATTGGAGTACTAATGGTTCCAGGCCCACTGGGCAAGCCACAGCCGTGACGTGATTTTGTGAGCTGGGTAATAAGGACCACCATTATGACAGCACAATGTGTGATTGGGTGTAATTGAATGAAATTAGTTACGGTCATCTGCCCTTTCTCTCAGCACTACTCCCTACCTGTGACTGAACGTTGGCCCCCACTTGGGCCCCCTGGTATGAGTCCCCATTCAGAGACTGCACACTCATGAACAAGTCCCCGGAGTTCATATTAAAAGAGCCAGCGGAACCTAAGAAGAAGAGAGGCAGAGAGAGAGAGAGAGAAAGATAGGGATAGATAAAGACAAGAAACAGTCATGCAACAGTAAGACTGAAGTAAGGAGGGTTAGTAGTGCAGAGCTGTTAATTTAAGTGTGGGTTATATGATAAAAAACACACAGGCTTTGTTCCAAATGTCAGATCCAAGCTCAGAATGAGTCGAGCGAAATGATCATTAATATAAATCGATTTACAATTCATTCAGTCTCTAAAAGTACCTAATTATTCTGTTAGCTTAGCAACATGCCAATTAACTCAATTCAGGGCTGGGCAATATGGCCAAAAATATTATCACAATATTCTTCCATACTGAATATCAGTATTTATCACAGTATTCATTTAAGTATTTAAAACATATCATGTGCATATCATGTGCTTTAGTATGTGTAGTAGATGAAATTGTGCCACTCAGAATACGCAGACTTTTTAGCGATACACACCTGATCTTCTAGATGCTGGCTAAATATAGAAAATTACTCTATGGTTTATCATCTGTTATGTTGTGGATTTATTTTATTTATTTATTTATATTGATAAATAACTATATTGATTTATCGCCCAGCCCTAAATCAATTGTCTAGTCCAGTCTCCAGTGCGCTTCAAATAAGCCCTTTTTTTTTTTTTTTTATGCAAGAGAACATACTTAATCAGGTTCCTTTTTAATTAGGATGCTGTCTATATAGAAAGTAGACAGCAAGGAAGCTCACTAGGTTTTGAAACAGTCCTGCTGAACCTGCCTAAGGTTGTTTACTGTTCTCAGTCTGGTCATGCTGGTCTTTAGCTGGTTGGCCAATACCCAAATCCCTCTAAAACCATCAAAACATTATGACAATAGACATTTCACAGAAATTTTGCTAATGTGACCGCACCTTTACCGTAGCACAAAAAAAGCTATTAAAGTGTTTCAAGAACAACAATGGGTGTAGAATGGATTATTAATACTACTACAGTGATATCTAAGATGGACAGTACAGTTACTGTACACGGCCACAGCCAAGTCATTCAGGATGTGCTAATTGAGTCACACAAGGAATCAAAGAATGCTATTCGTCTTTTAATGGAGGAGACAACGCAAGATGCCCTAGATGTTTAAGAGAGAGCAGGGCTTAACTTAATTTCCGCTTTAAAAGCCGCAGGGCACTAATCAAATGTACATGGACCTCTAATCACTTCAAGGCTATATGACAAAAGGCTTGACCATCTCTTCATAATGACATCCAGGAGGTCAACCAGACAACAGTGACCGAGCCGACTGATACCTTAGGTGCATTCGTTCCAGAATCCAGATAGAGCAAAATATCATTTTAGGCAAATAACTGTTAAGTCCAACTGGCAAAATAAAATAAAAAAGTAGAGAAATAGTAAGCAGAGATTAGTAGAAGATGAATTTTTGGTATTGAAAAGCGAGAGTTTTGTATGAGCTGTGCTGCAGGTCAAGCTGCTGATGTAGATAAAGAAGGGAAGGATTTGGATCTCCTTCAGAGAGGCATTATGGTAACGCTACAGTAAAGGAAGTGTATTGAAGGTAGGCAATTGTGGAATATTCAAAACATTACCATGGTGAACTTCTTTTTTGCCAGTTGGTGACATTAAAGTTGTCAATTCTGCACCACATTCTAAAAACCTGTTGAAGACCAATGAAAAACAAGCACATCTGTTGTTTGTGTGTGGACTTACTGCAATACTCACCAGCTGAATTTGGTGTGGAAGGCGAGTTGGCTTGGCTGCCGTGGGTGGAGACGTTGGTTGCGGTAGCGGCGGTTCTGGCAGCGTACATGTTGGCTTCTTCTTGGAATTTTCCAATATTTTTCTTGTATCTGATTCTCTTATTTCCAAACCAGTTGGAAACCTGAGAAAACAAGAATTAATGGTTTAACCAGAATTCAATTTAATGTTAGTTGAGAGCTCTTAAGTTTCTTTGTACTACAAATGTCTAAGCATTCAATGTATTCTGTGTCACTGTATGAGGTGAAGGTTGGGGGGTCTCACCTGTGAGACTGTAATGGAGCATTTCTTTGCCAGCTCCTCCTTGGCCTCCTCGCTGGGGTACGGGTTGCTTAGGTGGGAGTAGAAGTATTCGTTCAGGATCTCTGTGGCCTGCTTATTGAAGTTTCTCCTTTTTCGTCTTATGGGAAATGACAGAACAGAAAGAAAGAGAGAGAGAAAGCGAGAAGGCGAAAGAGAGAATGAGAAAGGGAAAGAGCAAAGCCAGCTTGATTCAAAGCTAGTGTTTAGAAAAGTCCTTCACATTTGAACCTGCTGTGTGAGATATTTTATGTCTCATAAAATGTATGAGATACTTCCACCCACAAACACACGTATACACTCATACAGACCTGGCGTCGAGGAAGCGGGAGCGCAGGATCATGACCGCCTCGCAGGTGCTCTGCTTGAGCTGCATCTGGATGGAGCTGAATTTGCGATGGATGATGTTCACCATGCGCTCGATCTCTTTGGGGGAGATGGGCCGAGTGCGAGACTGCTCCCTCAGCAGGTTCATCACATGGGTTGTGAACTCATTACACGCCTGAACATGCACAGAAGGGCGGCACAAGGATCAGGATCATAACTACAGGAGCTGCTCTCCTGGACAAATATCCTATCCTGAGAAGAGTATGTATACGTTTTCTTTTATTTTTTTGGGGTGTGCTAAGGCCTACAGCATTTTGTTTTTGAAACATTTGAATTTACATAGGTCAGATCTAGGAGACTTTGTTTTACTCCAGACTCTGTTCTCTCACCTGCTCATACTTCTCCAATTCTGTGTGGTAGATCTGACGGATCTGGGTCAGCTTGGCTCGGTAGTCTGAGTGTTCGGCCGAGTTATCGGACCCGGAACCACCTGTCGCAGCGGCAGCGGCGGCAGCTGCAGCCGACCCGCCTCCTTTCTCAGGACCGGACACGCCCTCGGCTAACAGCATGTTGTCCAATCGCATGAGTTGAGCATCTGGTGGCTCCTCCTCCTGAGCTCCACGGATACTGAGTACTGTCAAGAACGAAAGAGAGGATAAAAACTTGAGTCATTTTTGTAGGCTCAAATGCTAAAAACAGCCTTGAGTCGTCATCAAAGAAATCCTGAAAACCTCTTACTGGAAAATCTTCTGATATATTATACTGTTTATGACCATGTAGAGGTCATTTCTGATAAACTTAGTTAAGCTAAGATTTGCAATTTCTCAATACAACACAAGGAGATCTTAATATTATTGATCTGCCTGCATTGACACCATTGTATGAGAATTGAACTGAGCTGGACGATGACATTACAGTTTTCTCCAGAGCTGCTGTTTAGATAAATGTACTAAATTAATAACTAATGATTTTTACAATGGAAATGAATCAACGCTGAACTTACTTAGGCTGGACAATGACACTACTTTCTTTTAGAGCTGCTGTACAGCCAAAACAAAACTTTGTTGCAGTATTTTCCTGTTATCACTGTAAAGCTAGTTTGAAACAATCTGTATTGTAAAAAGCGCTATATAAATAAAGGTGACTTGACTTGACTCAAAAATGAGAAGCACATAAATATGTAATGTATACAGTTTTTCACAATTACTAAGACACATTTCTTGAAACCTTCACCTTCACCCATTTTAAACACAAAACCAAATCTTCAAACTACATTCACAAAACTCTTTGGGCAAAACCAAAACCATTTCAATGCACTCAAAATCAAACAATGCTTTCAGATCATATATACACCAATGTATATATAGTAACACTACAGTCCATTCATTAGACACTACAAAACACAGCATCCAGAGCATGAGGTTCAAGAAACTAAGTATGCAATATACAGTAAACAAAATCTGCAATTACGTAAAAAAGTATAGTAATTCCAACTAAGGTGAATAAATAGTATACTGTATGTACTGCAAGTATAGCATTGTATTGAATATTGTAAACTATTGAATGTCCGTATATGTTCAGCACTTGCATACTGTGAAAATACAGTAGTTGAAATGCAAACGGCCAAAAGGTCAAAGAGAACTCTAAATGAAAAGCATGTTACAGTACACTCTACAATGTTGTGCAACTGCAAAATCAATGTTAATGAGAGATTCATTGTGCCTAAGCATTATGTCTTCATGTTCTGTCCAGCCTGAGGACTTTTTCCACATTAAACCTTGTTTAAGTTTTTTATGGAAATAATGATTTATTCGACAAATGCGTTTAGGTCTTGGTTAAGAGAATGGGGTTTAGTGTCTTAGCAATTGTGAAAAACTTTAATATGAGTGATCTCCACAAAGGTCAAGTTAAAGTAAATGTCTGCAATAAAATCAACATAATAACATCTCATTGTCTCCTTATGAGCTTTTATGGAGCTTGAGAAATGATATATGGCCTTCATTTTAATTGCTCTCTTCTTTGTGATAAAAAAAAAAGTGGAACTATACACTGATCTTGGCAGGGCATGAGATAATAAAACCATCATTTCATTGATTTGCACTATAATTTAGAATAAATTATTATATCACAGCTCATTTTTGGTTCTTGATCTTGTGATATTTACCCAGTGAGGAGTAAAAGCATTAAATGATTATTATTTAAAGCACTATACTAAATTATTACTAAGATTATTACCCACCACACTGCTGCATTTTTCTTTATTTTCATATAACTGTCAAGTTCTCTGGAAATCTTTCCTTTTTCCAACTTAAGTCAATATACAATGAATCTCTACTCTTTGAATCTCTCTGATTTTATTGATACACATGTACAGTATCACTGTTTATAATGGCTGTGTTACAAAGGTACTGAACAGTGAATGAACATCTACATTACTACAACATTTAACTCCAGTGCGGGTCCAATTATTCCAAAGACCTTAATCACCTGATTTAAATGTAAAACATGGTAAAAAGTATTTGGTAAAATATGTTAAACAGAGCTAGGAGTAAGACACTGTTATTGGTAGCAGAAAGTATTATCAAATTAGCAAGAAACAAACATGCAAAGAGTGGAGGATGTTTGAGATTCTGTGTGGGTCTGGTTATTCTTAAACTAAGAAAAGAAGATTTTATAAGGACTCTCAGAGGAGTTTTTGCTGTGTTTGTGCGGTGATATTAGACCATGATAAACTGTTGTATCTTTGTGTGCCACTAGATGTCTCTCCTTCTGTTCTGTTCAGGGACGGCAGACCGACAGCAGACAGAACCTGCACCAGCCATAGATTCAACAAAGAGCAACATGAGACAGCACACAAATCCTGATTTACAAATAATCTCACAAACAACCATCCACACATTTTGCAAGAAGAACAGCTTCACGATAAAGATCCACAGCGGTAAACAATGTTAAATGTAAATAAAACCAATACTCCTTATATAAAGCAACAGTTCTGTCTTGGTTACAGTAACAGTGGACGTCAAGTGGTGACCAAACAGTATCAACATTGCTTATTTTAAGCAATTGCTTATTTGATTTTTCTTAAAATCTAATTTATATATATATATATATATATAATTCTATTCAGAAAGGGTGCATTAACTTTATTTATTTTTTAAATGACGGTAAAGGCAGTTATAATGTCACAAAATATTTAAATTTGCTGTTCTTTTGAACTTTCTATTCATTAAAGAATCCTGAAAAAAAGTATACCAGTTTCTACAATGTAGAAACAATATTTTTAAAGTTACACAATATTACACTTTTTTTACTGAAAATTTTGGCCAATACCGATAACCAATAATGCTTTATATTTTAAAGCTGATAATCAATATATTGGCCGATAAATCTAAATCCAAATTTTTATATAATTTTTGAGAGCCCGATTACAAAAACAAAAGTCTCACCATTAAAAGCCATGTCCCAGGCACACAATTATAATGTTCTCATTACAAATTTATGTAGCCTACAGTATATCATCAATCTACCATCATGGCAAACAGTGCGCATCTGAAGTGTTTCAGCTGATGGAAATAATCCATTATTTATTTAATATATCGACCAAATTTTCTTATCAGGCAGATAGCGATAACATTAAAAATGAACATACAGTAAATCGGCCGATACCGATATAGTGGCCAATATATCGTGCATTCCTAGTTTTTACTGTATTTTTAATCAAATACAAACAGCCTTTAAAAAAAAAAAAAATAATAGTGACCAAAAAAGAGATTGTGTGTAAATACAGCCTATTTCCCCTCCTTTTTAAAAGTATACACTAGTCCAACTATATGGAATTATATGATTTGTTTTTTATTTGCATTAAGCATTGTTTTTCTATTTGCATTAAGCATTGTTTTTCTATGTATTCACGAGTTCACACTTCATATATAGTATAAAATATGCGTATTTGGCATGCTGTCCGAGGAAAGTGCTCCAAGTTTGGAATTTGGCCCGAACCCAAACCTGCAAAAACAACCAATGTCTGTTGCTGTTGCAATGTACTGCAGTAGAGCCAATGCAAACGTTCCTGTGACATCATTCTGAAGATGACAGCGGAGGGTGATCTGTTTCCACAACCCAAACCCAATCAGCCCAGCCTCTTCCAATCAACTCACTCCCACTGCAAATGTCAGGGGCCGTCAGAGGTCAAGAGGTCAGGGCACGGGTTGAGCGAGGTCAGATTTCTCCAGAGAACGCTGGCAGAACAGCAAACATCCTGCTTCTTTAGCGTGTCCTTCAGTGGCAATTGTACAGTATTGTGTGTTTCTTTAAGTGATTATTTTTCTTGAACTCTTCGCTTCAACTCTTCAGCCTGTTTTCAACCGATCTTGCTCTGCTTTTCAAATAACCACGTCTGTCCAATTTCAGGCTCGTCTCAACTGTCTGCCCACCCAACTATTTCACAGCGGATAAAAAAACACAAGCGTATATCAATAGCTCAAAACCAGAGAGAAAGAGCAAGTCTTTTATGCCTTTATAATAGAAAAAGACAGCAACAGTGGAACGTGACTGGTGTATGGCATCGACTAAAGAAACCCAGGCCCAGAAGTGTGCAACGTTCATCTGGAGAGGAAATCTAATGAGGCAAATAATGATTTATTCATTCCAACCATATCCTCCAGTGCACAATTAAATGCATGAAATATATTAAATAAATACAATGAATGCGGATAATCATACAATTCACTTTGCTGTTGCTTAATTACCCCAAACCGATGCAATGCACTTTATTTATTTTGATTCAGTAATGGCATGGCAATCGATTAGGCCGTAATGCTGCCGGCCCTGTGCGTGCATGCGTGTGTGTGTGTGTGGTCCGTGCCCAATGCGCTGCTGATGTGAACTGAGCTGAACTCAACCACCCGCAGACAAACATTAGCAGTTTTCTGAGGAGCAGATCATTCTCTCTTTCTTTCTCTCTCTGTAGGGGAAGATGGAGTAAGACGACCCCCTTAAGAACTACAGCTACGTACACACTGACGTTCTGCCGTCTCGAGTGTTTGGTATCCGCTATTCTGACCAAAGAAATATTACAGCGATTATGTTCTTTATGTTCTATTATGTTCAGCGATTTTAACCACAGCACAGTCGACGGAGGCGTCGTGTTTTGATTATACTTAGAAAGGCTGCTTCACAGAGCGATCTCTTGTTGCCATGTCCACTCATTATAGGCGTTTTCGGACTTGTTGTTCTTGTTGTTGTTGTTTTTTTTTGGTTGCCAGCCACCACCAGCATTTTTGATCATTTTCACAAAATGTTCATGGCTCCCAAAAAGATTTGTTGTATGAGTATCTGAATATGCAATATATCAAAAAAAAAAAAAAAAAAAAACAATGACAAAAACATTTTATTCTAACTTAATGCATTCTTTTTTTACCAACACTTGAATGTGGGTAAGTTTCATAAAAAACGCAACATTTTGAAAAAATCACGTTTTTGTCAAAGACTACTGGATCGGATTCAGAACGATGATCAAAACATAGATGGAGTAGATCGAGTCCATCAACACCCCCAAAGCTTCACAGTCCTATAGCTCATCCTGGGTCCACATTACATTCAGTAAATTTAGGCAGTTTTGATTTATTATGCCGTTTAATGTTGATGATCGCATTATTTTAGATATGCATATTACATATGATATCGCTTGTTTCTGCTTCTTCTTCACCTGTTTTTTGATCAAGAGATTCAGTACTTTTTGAGAAGTTGCGTAATAGCGCCCCCTACCGTATAACAGTGAACACACAGAAAGCCGTAAATTACCGTCAATGTCGGGGAAAGAGTTAAGCTTGGCTCATAAAGCTATCGAGTTTACGAAGTTATTAAAGTAAGCGGGTATGGGGTCTTATTTTCAGCATAAAACATTTGGATTTATTTCGGTTTATTGTGGGCTTGTTCTTGTTCGTCGTTTTTCTAGATAGATCTGGCAAAACAAATGAGCCAATGCTCGTATCGCTTTCCCTGTGATTTCTTGCACTGCACATAAAGAGAAAAAACATTTCTGATGCACATTAAACTACGTCATTAACAACTAGTTGTTCAGTTTGGTTCCTTACACACTGTGTATAATTTTTGTAAATGCGGTTGTCACTACCTGGATTTTTCGGGAGTTAATTCGGTTGTAGAAAGCGGTTGACAGTCATTCCCGTAAATTACTGAACTGTGTACGTACAGAATAGGATGAATTGTAAAATAAGTACTAAAAGGTGAATTGACATTCGAATTTAGCTGCAGTGTGTACGTGGCTAATGTGTTTTCACTAATAAATAAAAACATATAAGATAGGAGTTTAACATGTATAAAATAATGATATATCATCCAATATATTAGGGGAAAATATTATTAATATTAATATTATTATTAAATATTATTATAATTAGGTTACAACAACACTATTGAGGTGTGTTCCAGCTGTAATGTGATTTTTAAACTGATCGTATGCATTTTATTTTGTAGTTTATTTAATTTGGGTGAAAAAATACCAACGAAAAAAAAGATAACTTACAAAAGATAAAAAAAATAACTAATCATAAATGACTAATCATAGTAACAACTACACTAGACATGGTGACCTTCTGCCATATTTCATATTTCTGAGGCTGATGTCTGTCAATCAATCAATCAATCAATCAATCAATCAACCAGTCAATCAATCAATCAGTCAATCAATCAATCAATCAATCAAAGTATTACAACTCTATCAATCTAAATGCCTGTCCCCAACGAAAAAACATAAATATAAAAATTCACCAGTGACAAAAAGACATTAATCCTCAAAAAACAATTTTCTGATGACATGCCAAAATAAATAAGAGCATAACCATTTAATTAATGTGTTCAGATGAAATTTACTGACATGTTGAGAGGAAAATTAAAGGTGGGAGGGACATGTTACCCCATCTTACCCTATCTTTCTCTCTCTTGTTTTCTCTCTTTCTTTTTCGCATGTGTTATTTAGCATCATGAACTTCAGCAGTTTATAGAAGTCTCTAATGGATGATTTCACTTTTGGAGACTTTTCACCCTCCAAGCAGTCGTTTCCCTTTTCACAGCTGATTTGCCAATCTAGAACCCACGCACCTGATAACAAGACCTAATTTCACTCTCCTACAACAAGGCCAAGCGGGCCTGGTATTCCCTGTGATAATCCTGACAAAACTCACATCTTCCTCATGTTTGTGAAATTGTAATCTTTTTAAAATGTATGCTCGATCACGAGGTTGAACAGTATTGTAATCCTCCTTTGGAGCAATAAAAAGTGTTTCGTTTAGGCGAAACGAGGCGTTTGCGCAGTCAGGGGCTTCGAGCTAGGTTTAGTCAGGGGGTTTATCTTTTCAATGTCTAAACCAAGGCTGGTATCAACTTCAGGGAATTAAGTTGGGAGTCAAAGAGTGGAATGGATTACTGTTGAGACGGGAGGATTTGGCCTGATTTTGTTTCAGAAAGACAGACATATGGCACACAGCAGACTCGTGGCTCTTTAGTTCTCTGTAAAACCTCCTTGGAGAAGAACGTCTGAACAATTTTGCTGAAATGTTCAGCGTTGCTAAAAGTTGTACTACCATCTAAAAAAGCAATAAGGTATATTTATTAAATATGCTGATTTAATGCTAAGGAAACATTTCTTATTATTATCCATGTTGAAAACAGTTGTGCTGCTTAATATTTGGGTGGAAAACCATATTTTTTCAGGATTCTTTGATGTATTGAAAGGACAGAATATATTTTAAATAGACATCTTTTTTACTGTCACTTTTGATCAATTTAACGCATCTTAATTTCTAGTGTAAATGTATTATTTTACCTATTACCTATTACCTAATTAATTCATTTACTTCATTCTACTAGAAGATATAACCAGTCATAGTCTGTGTCTAGCCTGACTATGTAAAGCCAGAGATTAAGCAATCGTCCCTCTCTGGCATGTTTTAATTGAATGGTGACAGGAGACAATTCCCACCTCTCTCTGTACTCATCTATAATTAATCTGTGGATGGAGGAGGCCCTATCAATGACATTACATTGTGTTAATTGCACCGGAACGAATGTACACACACACAAGATACATAATATACTGATGACAGGGGAACATTCTGATGCATTGAATCTACTGTCTTGTTGTGAAAGCCTCTTACAAACCACTTCATTTTGTCATTTGGTGTTTACATGAACACAACCACGATCCCATAAAAAACTAGACAGAGACACGACCACAAAGCCAGCCAGTCAAAACAAAAAAAGAAAGGAAAAACAAAAAAATGCAAACAAGCCGCCCCGGCGCTGCTGTGTTTTCGTACTGCCCAGCCCCCTCCCTGGCCTCAACTCCCTGTGAGCGTCTTAAATGAAAGCATGTTTAATTAATGATGTTGAAGTATTCTGTCACAATTAGGAAGATGTATGGTCAAACAAGGCGCTTGTGATGGCCCTGACAAGGATGATGAAAGTTTGCCTTCCTGGACTGGCACTGGCAGCCAGCACTGGGCCCTGGAGCCTCTCCAGATGCAGTCAATACGGTAATGTGAGACCTGAGATCTCCAGCAGACTCATGCAGTCAGCCAACAAGCATCTAAAGCACCTCACTACACACCACTTTACTAGTGCTTCACACACGCCTTGGTTTTAAACCGTTAAAAAAATATATAAAGGTAAACCTTTTAACATATCTTTGAGTTTCATGCATTTTAACAATTTAATATTATAAGGCAAGTGTTATGACATATCCTTACAAAAAATTTACCACTGTAACCCTAATTTTTGCCTAAATACTTTAGTTACTAACAGGGATGTACACACACACACACACACACACACACACACACACACACACACACACACACACACACACACACACACATATATATATTGGCCAATATCGACAGCCAATAATAATAATTGTAATGTAATGGTCAATTAAATATTAGTTTTATTTTCCTAAAATGCATAAATAAATTAAAATTATTATGTATTATATATATATATTTTAAATAATGTAGTACTAAAGCTACAACATATTTTTGTTTATCTAGCAAATCGGCCTAACTAGATTGATAATTTACCAAAACTTAATATTGTCTGATATCAAAATGCACACTGATAAGGTTTGCATCAATAGTTATTGTTGTTACTTTTTTGTGGTGGGGCCAGTGAAAATGTTGGCAAGGCAAATAAAAATCCTTACCATTAAGCTCTGTACAATGGCTGTTGTAAACCATGATCACAACGGTTAAAAATATATATAGGCCTATGGCTGCTCGGCTATGGCAAAAATTATGATTACGATTATTTTTGGTCAGTGTTGAAATCCCGATTATTTAACACGATTATTGGTGGACGATATGATCAAATTCTTATTTCATGGTATTAGTCATTTTAAATATCAATAAAAAACTAAATACTAAGTTGACTAGTAAACGTCATCAAAGTAATTACACAAGACAAGTAAACAGTCACCAATACAATAAGAACAAAGAAACTAATTACAAAAAACTGGACAAATAAATGAAAAAAAAAACTAATGAAATAAACAGTGTTTGAAGTTTTTCAGGAAGATACTAACAGTATTAACAGTGGTATTCAGATAAGTAATAGCCTACAACAACAAATTGAATAATCAAATGTAAAATAACACTGCATAGTCTTACTGTACACAATAAATATAGATTAATCCTTGATTAAAAGCTACTTAAGCTATTCAGACAAGGTCAGTGAGTGATCTTCCTGTCATTTGTTGTTTGATTACCAGTAATTAGACTTCAGCAGGTTTATTAGGCTGCTGTCACTTTAAGAGTTAATGCACAGATCCAATATACTGTTACACACACGCGTTTTCTTTCTCAGCTGTATACGTTTACTTACGACACTGTGTTTACGTGAATACTCTCCAAACAGCACACATTTTTGTGTGTATGCGTTTAGGCGTGTACCCGAAACCCATTTGCTAACAAACAGAAAGCGGCCTGAGGAACATTGTCTCTATTGCGGCTTAATGCGCTTTTAATAACACTGTTTGATATCAAACACGTCCCGCAGTTTAGCAACAGTAGACTGCCTTTTACAACACTCACTTATTTGGCTGATTTGGATGTTAAGTTTTGACTTGAGGAACGAAAGCACACCGTGAAGGACTGACAACAATCGTTTTACCTCGATTATCTTGCTTTCATAATCGTTAGAAGCCGAAATCAAAAATCAATTACGATTAATTGCGTAGCGTTATATAGGCCTATGTACATCAATATACCAACATTTATTGTACATGCAATAACTGTTGCTTTGGTATATTGATGGAAACTAAACCATGGTAAAATAAACAAACAACCACTTTGTGTCGTGACCGCATTACCACCTCTGGTGTGTATTATTTCTATAATAATTAAACGGCCCATTGTCAATTATTCCTTACTTAATAGTGTGCAAAGCATCAAAACGTTATAAATCTCATGGGCCATCTGTTCAGATTTTCTCTATTTCTGACTTTCTCTTTCTTGTCTGTGTCATGGTGGGCCTGTCACCAACTCGTCTGTGAGACCAAAAGAGGGACAGCGGCATGCTAATGTAACATTGCCGTCATTCATTACACAGCCTGAATACAGTGAGAGAGACAGAGAGCGATAGAGAGAGACACTATCAATGTACAGGCAGCATAATAATAACATCCACAGTCATTCAGCACAGCTCTGTTCTTCACTCTTTGTTTGTGATGTAGGGATTCGGACCATGTTTTGCCAATCCATTTCATTCTGTGTTACTGTCACATGCTGATAATCTCATCCCACAAACACAAATAAAATTGTTTTGCTGGTCCTGTATGCAACATTTACTTGCGTTTTGGTTTAGAGTTACAACAAAGAGTTATTCGTTTAAGCCAGCACTGACGTCTTATAGGTGGACTCTCCAAAATAATGACAGAAAGGCTCAAGGAATCAGAGGGTGACAGAATAAACACTGAAGATGCAGAGAAGGCGGGGAAAGAACTGAAATGGAATGGTAAAGTACGGTGTCAATTAAAAAAATGAACTGGAGTACATTGCCGTGATGACAGCTGGTAGGAGCTGAGATGACAGGCGTTACATTACGCAGCTTTGGTGGCTCCCGTTGTTCCCTCTCTTGCCCCCCTTCCCCCTTCCCTGCGGACGATGGTCAGCGAGACGGGTTGGGAGGAGAGCGGAGAGCTGGGACACCACTGGCCCCCAAGCTACAGCTAATAACCGTGATTAGCATTAGCAAACCTCCACCAGGCAGTCTGGTGCACACCACAAGACAATTTAGAGCTACGCACTTCTACTTAAAGACCTTCATT
Source organism: Abramis brama (assembly GCF_963993115.1). Taxonomy (NCBI): domain Eukaryota; kingdom Metazoa; phylum Chordata; class Actinopteri; order Cypriniformes; family Leuciscidae; genus Abramis; species Abramis brama. The sequence continues at coordinate 26,214,628 of NC_139969.1, read as the reverse complement.
AAAAGAATTTGTTATTCAAAACAGGCGACGCAAAGTGTCCTCGGGCTATCAAAGTCCTGTCTTTTAAGGTGCCTCAGAAACGATCTAATCAGACTTCAGCTTGGTGCATTAAGCTAGCAGAGTTTTTATAGCCTTTGGGCTAAATTAGATATCTTTCGCTTGGGTATGTTGCCAGGACAGATCACAGAGACAAGAATACATGAGAACGGCTCATTTAGTTCACGTTGTATGACATACATAACATCTGAACTTACTAAAAACACAAAGTTCACACAGCTTTTGGCTGTTTGTCAATAACCCTCTACTTTGACACTTCGTATTGGCTTCTAACAGACACGTATTGAGTTTACAGAGTTACTCTATAATGTCTGTCTCTTAAAGAGCTGGAGATGGGAAATGATCCCTTTGAAAGACAGCGACAGTGATCAAAGTCAGAATTAATTATGCACGCTTGTCTCTCTCCCCCTCCTCCTCTCCCAGTGAATTTTGCTAATCTAATCGAGCTGGAGCGGAATGGTTTCCTCTCTGTCATCCCTTGCATGCGTGTGGTGCCTGTTTACTAAAGGGAGAGGTGCGTATGACTTAATCTCTGCTCCTTGGGGAATCCGCCAGTTCTCTGTATATTGCTTTCTTTATGAGGATTGCATGTTAGAGAGGAATTTCTCTGTAACAATCAACCACCAAGGAAATCAAGTCATCTTTCTCCTCGAATAAATACCTGCAGAGTTATACTTGAAGGCTGACACACACAAAGCAGCGAATATAGCTTTGAAGGGATTGTAATGTTCTCACAATCCATCTTATTTTGTTCTAAAGTAGTATGACTTTCTTCTGTAGAACACAAAAGGAGATGTTTTGAAGAATGTTTATGCTGCTCTTTTCCTTACAATGAAAGTGGATGGGGACCAGAGATGACAAAATAGCACCATAAAAGCGACATAAAAGTAGCCCATATGACGTGTCCGTTTTTTTTTGTTGTTTTTTTTTTTTTTTTTTTTTTCTAACAGCTTTATGAGAGGAACTGGGAATGCACAAGATTAGAAAAAACTTAAATTTTTCAGCAATATACTCTATATTGCGATAGGGGAAAATCTGTCATTTTCTTGAAAATCTATGCATGTAAATAGTCAATCATGCTAGAAATAGTGGGATGTTTTTGTAGGGGAGTACACTTGCATAGACAATAAAAATTATTTAAAAAGCGAAAAAATTACGTTTTACTTGAGCAGCGATGGAGGGCCCAAGCCGGTGACACCGCCACCCCGGTGCCTTTAGTGTAACTAGTGTGACTTTTTTTGAGTGCAAACCACCCTTCTGGCTGAAAGATTTGGGGAACCAATTTCAATCTTTTTTAAGTAACCATAAAGTGAACAAGGTTTTAAAAATCTTCCACAAAATTTCCACTTGAGTCTTCATAGGCCATATTCCCACTGTTTTTGACCCATTCAATATGAACAATAAAACACTAATAATGATTTTTATCATGATTATTATTAAATAAAAACTTAAACCAATTAAGAAATAATTTAATACTACTGCATTTATGTCTTATTTATCTCTTACTGTATTTTCAAACATTGAAGCATCAAGCTTTTATTGTAGTGGTTTTCCGGCAAATAAATGCAGGTAAATGAACACAGTGCCGCACTTTACTTGGAAACCTGCAGGGCATATATTTATTTAATTAAATTGCTGCCTTTGAGATTTGATAATTGTACTGTGATTTTGATTTTTTTATTGTGCAGCCCTAAGAGGAACAGACTTGAAAATCTTGCATGACAGTCAATGTGACCATTCATTTTCATTGTGGAAAAGAGCATTGTGGGCATTCTTCATAACATCTCCATTAGTGGTTTCTAAAAACATAAGTGAATAATGACAGATGTTTCATTTTGAGTTGAACTATTCTTATTTTTAAATCTAAATATTACCAAAAAAGCAACTTCAAGTGAGCGATTTGTCTTTAAAAATAACAACGTAGCCGGACTGAGCGTGACTGTACTTTGATGTTCATCTGTGCAGGTGGGGTTAAGAGCAGAGGTGAGCGTGTGAGAGCAGTAACCTCGCTCTGTTATGGCCCTAAAAAGGGTCTCTATAGGAGCGACAGCATGTAAAGGGAGCCCCCGCACACTCGCCGAGGTCCCCGTGGTGTGTATTTGCACGCGTGGCACATTTCATAAGGCTTCGCTCTTTGACTGGTGATGAGTTTATGCGAAAGTAATTAACAGTAATTAATCCTTAATTACCATAATTAGCCAAGTCGCAGTAAATTAAACCACATCTGGAGGCAGATGAAAGGGGCTCGGCAACCGAAGCGGTCTGTTTTCTATTTTTATTTTTTTTTTTACTTTTTTTTTTTAGAGGACCGGGGGCGAAACCAAAGCCATCTGACAGCATTTGGTGGCGGCTACCTGTTTGATCAAGACTCCTGTGTTTTTCGCTCTCGATCCCATGAGAATGACTGAGTGAGTGAAGCTAAGGGGGATGGAGCATGATGGGAAGGGGGAGGAATGAGGGATTCATTTCAAACTACAATAACCTCTCATCTCTAGGGGAGCATCTCCCTTAAGCTATGACACAAGGACGTGCAACATATGGCCACTCGCAGACACACAGACAATTGCCTGTGGTGTCTGGCTTCTCTGCAACATGGATGTCTGCATCTCACATATGACACCGGGTTCTCAGAGATAACAGCCGTCCTCATCAGATAAATCCATCTCTGTGCGATCCCGAGTCATTTCAATCCCTCTATGGATATATGCAAGCATGAGAGTGTTTATCAAATACAGCCCTATTCACATAAGACTTTTCCCTGAGGAGCTCAAATAAATTTGTGTTTTTTACAGATGTACTTTGTGGTTTTAATCCAGTCCATATCAACAAAGTTGTTGTTGTTTTTCTTTACACAGCTAAAATTACAGAGTAATTTACACAATGGTTTTCGAATCAGACATCCTCTGAGAAATCTGATCTCGTCCAGTCTGTGATTGTGGTGCATTATTTTTTTTTTTAATAAATATATAGAATATATATAGAATTCAACAATTCTACTCATTTATTTTGACCTTTGTTGAATACTGTAACTAAAGCTAATTGTCTTGTTGCAGAAATATGCAGAACAAAAAACAGGAAATTATATAATAGAAAGGACCCCTGCAGACCCTCATGACTATGTGTCAGGGTGAATAAGTCAGAAAATATCAGATAATTTGACCTTTGTTTGACAAGACAAGGTTAGTAAAATGCAAGGTTGTAAATGTCATCTGGTGCGACTTCCCCTCAAAAATGTAATAATTGCAATATGAAATGAAGTACAAAAATACTTTTTTTATTTGTATTTTATAGTGTTTTTTTAAACTATTTAGTTAAACTAAATATATATATATATATATATATATATATATATATATATATATATATATATATATATATATATATATATATATATATATATAAACATTCAATCAATAATTGAAAAAAGACAAAAATAAAATAAAAATAAATGAACAAAAATAAATTTTAAAAGTTGCAGTTGAATCACTAATTGCTAAAAATTAAATCAAAAATAATTAAAGCTAAATAGTAAAGCTAAATTACTAAAACAAACTAAATGTAAAAGGAAATAAATACTATAACAGTATAATACTATAATAAATAACATTAAAATCACACTGCTGTTTACTTGATGGTTGCACCACATGACATTAAAGACATTAAATTTGAACTTTTCTTGAAAAAAGTATGACTTTTTTAAAACCATTAAAAACCAACAGGAATACAAAGAGAAAATGTCTAATATTTTAGCACAATCAGATTTGTCAATGTCCCATACAAGTCTTGTTTATTTCAGTGGGTTTTGTGATGGATGTATCCAGAGCACATGACCTTCCTTAACGCTCACATACTCCCATCTTAATAAAAGCTGGAGATCCCAATCCTGTCAAATCGGTACACAGAATCATAGACATCCTACCTTAATAATTGTAACTCAAACATTGTTTAGAAAGCTAATCTCATCCCAATAGTGCTTAAGTGATGCACCAATAAACTAAACACTCAAACAGAGAAATGAAAGTGCTGTGGGCTGTGGATGCTTGGCATGTGTGTGTCACTCTAATCAGTTATTTACACAGAGTGTGAGCAGATTAAATTGGGATTAGGCTATTTGCCACACCCGCAGGCAGCCTATGCCTCCATGTGCCTTCCCAGCCGCCCACTAAATCACAAAGCTTTACACTGTGTCCATATCCAACAGCTTCAACTCTGGCACAACATCCGGCAGATAAGCACTCGTCTCTAGAACATATTCACAAACATGCCATGTGTCAACACTGCACCAACATTCATACCAATGTTCCACATCCAATCACAATTCCCCAAAATTCAGTGTTTCTGCTGTGTCTGGTGGGCACAATAAAGAAGCATAAAAGAGTCCTTATGACGTGAGCTAAATTCAGAGTCTTCCGATCCATAGATTTGAGAATAGCGTTGGGAACCATTTTAATGAATCAAACACATTACTGTTCAAAAGTTGGTAATATTTTTTAATGTTTTTAAAATAAGTCTCTTGTACTCACCGAGGCTGCATTTATTTGATCAAAAAACAGTAATATTGCTGCATTAGGCTACTCCAGTCTTCAGTGTTACATGATCCTTCAGAAATCATACTAATACGCTGATTTTGTGCTCAAGAAACATTTATTATTATTATTAATGATGAAAACAGTTGTGCTTTTTCAGGATTCTTTAACAAATAGAACAGCATTTATTTGAAATAGAAATCCTCTGTATTCATCATGTCTTCACTGTCACTTTTAATCAGCCGTTTGCAATAATTGTTTTAAAATGATTTAGTATTGAAATAATCTAGTAAATAAATAATTATGACTAATTATTTAGTCATTAAATTCCTCTTCTTTATTATTATTGTAATTCATTACATTTACATTTATATAGCGCTTTTCTGGGAACTCAAAGCGCTTTACATATGGAAGGGGGAATCTCCTCAACCACCACCAATATTTTCTTTTATAGGAATCAATATGTTGTTTGTCAACTGTCAAAATCTCTTCATTTGTGTTGCACATAAAAACCAACAGCTCTGAAATGACATAAGGATGCCCTAGTGAAAACAAACAAAACAAAATGCATTTAAAATACCTTTATTTCATACTAAGTATACTACAAATCCATTGACATATTTACTGACATATCGCTTGAGACTTACTGATATAAAAATTATAATTCAACTTTATTTGGAGTACTTCTTTATTTTCTTAATATTTCTTCATATTAATTAATTAATTAATATGAAGCCTAAAATATGTTTTAATATCACTAATAGTAAGGATAGTATGATCACTGTATAAGATATTTAAAGTGTACCTAAAGTATACTTGCAATAGTTCCACTTTAGCACAAACAAATATACTTAAGTCTATCTTTAGTTGGACCTCAGCACTATTTCCGGATAACTAAAGTGCATTAAGTACAAAAATAGTTGTTCCAATTTAGCATACTTAAAGTATACCAATTTAGTATACTAAAAGTACAACTGTATTTATATAAAGTATGTAGTGTACTTAGCATAACATAAATGTCTTCCAAATATATTTTAGCATATTTATTTTTCATTAGGGTGATTAAATTATGTAAAAACTCTTTTTTTGGATGAACTCATCTTTTAATTATCAAGAGTATCTTGTAAACTGTGAGCCCATCCTAGTGAAGTATTTTAAACAAATGGTCTGCAAGTCTCTGCAGGATTGGCCCACAGATCGTTTGCTGTTGAGGTGTAAATTAGAGCACTGGTAGAAGGCGAGAAAAGTCTATTAGCACACGCGCTTGGACCCGATTCCGGCGAAGAAATTGGATCTTAAATGACCCCAAGGTACATACAGCGGTAACGGAGGGCAGGTTCAAGTCCGGTTTAACGGTTGTACATGTCGACCTGTTACTTCAATAACACATTGCTAACGTGATCTCACTCCAAGTCCAAGTCAGAGAGGAGATCTCACACTGTGTACCGGACTTGACACGTCTTATGTAAACAAGAAAAATGAGAGAGCTTGCCAATACTGACACAAGCACCATCTCTAATTGGACTACAGCCTATAAGCTTTTTTTTTTTTTTGGTTAACAGTTTCCTCGTACACTATAAATGTCTTGTGGAAGCAAGCATAGTAGTGTTTTTGAATCCGACTACTTAAAAAGTAGTAACAAGTATCATCTGGAAACTGCAGAGGAAAATGTCAAGTTACCTTGCAAACAAAAGAATATTTGGCCACACACTTTCTATTCCCACACACATTTTGTTATCATGATGTGTCTGTCTCCCGCTGAAATGTTCCATTTGCAAGCTGTGGTGTGTTGGCTTTGCTGAGGCTGCCTTGTGCAGTAAGTAAGAGTAAAACAACATGAGACATCAAACTTCATAACAACTCCCATCCACAAGACACCAGGCCGCTAGAGACCAGCGTTTTATGAGTGGTAAGCAGCAGGCCCTGGAGAATACAGGTCTGTGCTCAGTGACGGGACTGTTTGTTTCAGTTACTGCCAGTCATAATTTTCACTTACTCCAACATAACTAAAGACTTGTCAATAGCAAGTTAAGCATCAAGTTGAAAAAAAGAAAGAATATAAGATTCTGTAAATAAAGTTTGTTAAAGTCAACATGAAATCAAAATGGTTTATTACAGTTTTTATGGAATACTGCAGTGTAATTAATGATTTATCTGTGCACATCATTATTTTTGGTTTTAATTCATGTGCCAATTCATGTTCAAACAACATTGGACCCCAATGACTTTTATTGTATGGACAACAAAACAACAACATTTAAACATTTCAAGAAAGAAAGTCATACAGATTTGGAACGACATGAGAGAACTCATTGAACTCCACCCAAAACAGAAAATTCTTTTATCATTTACTCGCCCTCGTGACATCACAGATGTTTTTGACTTTCTTTCTTCAGATGAACACAAACAAAGGTTTTGCAGTGCAGAATTGCAGAGGGACGTCAGTTCTCATGCAAGTTTAACAACCGGCTTACATCACGCTTCACAATGTGCTGACATTCACGCCATTGTGTTCATGTGAAGAAAGAAAATCATATACATCTGGGATGGCATGAGGGTAAATGAGTAAATGAGAGAATTACAATTTTTGGTTGAACTAGGAAATCCCCAAGAAATTTGTGTCTGATCGAGGTCAGGTGACCCCAAAAACACAAGGCTTCCTTAAAGGGTTAGTTCACCCAAAAATTCTGTCATTAATCACTCACCCTCATGTCGTTCCAAACCCGCAAGACATTCATTCATTCGTTAAAACACGATTTTATTATGTGATGCACAAACAAAGCACCCGCATCGCTTCAGTAAATTGAGGATAAACCACTGGAGTCACATGGATTACTTCTATGATGTCTTTACTACCTTTCTGGGGCATTACAGTGGTAGTTGTGTAGGCTGTCAATGGAGGGACAGAAAGCTTAGATTTCATTAGAGTTTTTTTTTTGTTTCAATTGCTGACAAGCATCGGTCAATACTGAAGTCACATTTTCAAAACTCTTCACACATTCAGCAAAACAGAAGTCTATACGGACCAAACTGTGAATAATTTTTCATTGCTTTCACACAAAATGCATTCAATAACCACATTTCCTAAAATGCTAACACACTGCTTTCAAAACTGATAAAAGCACATTCAAATCAGAATGATGGCAAACTCTATGCATTTCTGCAGGAATTATATTGAAATATAAAATCTTAGCAGAATATTTACAACAGGGATGGGCAACTTCGGTTCTGGAGGGCCACTGTCCTACAGAGTTTAGCTCCAACCCTGAAAAAATCACCTGCCTATAATTTTCTAGTAATCCTGAGGACCTTGATTAGCTTGTTCATGTGTGTTTGATTAGAGGACAGTGGCCCTCCAGGACCGAAGTTGCCCATCCCTGATTTACAATGAAATTAAATAATAACTACTGTATTACAAACAACTAATTGCAATTTCAGCTGAAAGCCTACCAAGGGGTCCTACTTTTAGTCTCTATTACAGTAATATTTTTTCAGACATCTTTTGGTAAATCAGGATGGCTTCAGAATGATTTTGTTTGGAAACATGGATCAAGGAAGACACATTGGTGTGGAAAGAAGAGTGACAGAGAGAGGGAGGACTAGAACCCTCACAGTACTGTACATCCATCCATCCATCCATCAATCTATTCCATCAATTTTCTAAAGCGCTTGTCATATGTAGGGTCGTGGGGAGGCTGGAATCTTTCCCAGCGTCTCGGGTCGTAGGCAGGGAAACACCCTGGACAGATGGCCGGTCCAACACAGGATGAGAGACACACATTCAAATACACACTCAAATCTACGGGCAAACTTACAGTCTCCAATTCACCTGTCCTGTATGTCTTTGGATTGTGTGGGAAACCCAGAGGAAATCAACGTCAACACGGAGAGAACATACAAACTCCACACAGAAAGAGCTCCTGCACAGCTGCGTCTCCAATACTGCACATATGCCATTATGCTATACATGTTGTTGATGGGTTTTTTTTGTTGTTGTTTTTTTGTAATTATGATTGCTTCAGGGTTTTGTTGTTGTTGTTACAAATTTTTCTTTTTTTGCAAGTAAATTACTGTATGTAAAGATATATTAAAAAAAAATTGCTGCATTTCTTATTCATTCTTTATGCTGTAATACAGTCAGTAAAATAAAAAGATCTTATTCTTATCATATAATGAATATTTATGCAAAAAAAATCATTCAAACGAAAAATAAAAGTTCATGATTTATGTAATGCTTCCCTATTGTTAGTGTTTTTTAGGTCAGTGTGTTATGAATGAAATGCATGTTTTCTGAATGAGAATTGCCGCCAGTGTTATGTTGGAACGAGCTTATTTTGATACATTAAATGTTTTGTTGGTCAGAGTGAGTTTTGGAGGTGAGATTAACTGTTTGGCCAAGATTCATCTTGGTAATGTATGAAGAGTTTTGAAAAATGTGGCTTCAGTATTGACCAATGCTTGTTAGCAAATGAAAAAAAAAAAAAAAAACTAAGAAGATCTTCATTTGTGTTCTGAAGATTCGAAAGTCTTATGGGTTTGGAAGGACATGAGGGTGAGTGATTAATGACAGAATTTCCATTTTTGGGTGAACTAACCCTTTAAGACTAGTTATTAGTTGACTATATTGCTTGACTAGGCTTACAGGAAACACACATAGTAATTGTTTTTAAAACAATCTAAAATTAAATCTGTTGCCACACCCAAATCTACTTTAGTAAAAACAATCTTTTCTCAGAAACAGACAGCATTCATTAATTTCCCAAACCTCATATCACTGAGGAGAAAACAGAATGAACTCTTAGAAAAAACATGTGATCCAATTTTTCACATATTCAAAGATAATTGTCACAGCATGGGATTTTCTGTTCTGATTGTTTTGGGTTGGAGATTAGCGGCGCAGCTAATCTTGCTAATTAGTGCTAACAGCGTTACTCACTTGACTCCCCAGTGAGACGGGGACTCCTGCAGACTCGACGAGTTAAGAAACGAATGTGGCTGAACATGCAAATGAGCTCAAAATGGACCGGGCTTCGAGGAAAAGCCGGTCTGGACAAAACCAACGCGCCCCAAGGTTCACAACACTTCAATCACTCAATCTTTACTGGCTTATGTGGGTCGCATAACAGATGCATATGTGGGTCAAAGGGAACCCCCATTGTCAATCAAGAGACTAAAGTAGAGAGAGGAGGTCATTTGTATATGAACTCATTAGAGAAAATAGCGGGGGGTCATTTTTACATCTCCTTCTGTCCTTGAGGCGATATGTATGAAAAATGAGAGGCAAGTCTCGGAAGGCAGCAGCCACGCTTGACCCGAAAAAGACACTGCGGTCTGACGCTACAGCTAAATGGAAAGGTGATGATAGAGCTACAATACAGGGCGCTTCACATGTTATACAAACACAAAACAAAAAGGAGAGAGAATCCTGTTTCGTCTGAAAACGCCTCAATGCGAAAACCAGTGAAGTGCATAACTGTCAAGGGGAATCGGAGTCTCGGCTCAGGGGCCGGTCGATTGCGCTAAGAACGCATAAAGCATCCTCATTCTCCCTCTCTCTCCTTCGCTCTCTCCATTTGTCATTCTCCTTCCTCACCCGGCTGGCTCGGAAGCTTTTTCCCCAACCCATCCCTCACCGAAATGCCCATTGCAAATAAGCTATGCATGAGTCAACACAAAAGGAAATTGAGCAAACGCTAGGCGTGTTTGCGCGGCATCTGCTTTGAGGGATTGTAGTGTGACTAAATAGGCAGCTTTCTGTCGGTCAGCCCATCCACACCTGCCTCCCCAGCTGGACTGCCGCGCTCTCCTCTGCACACAGCCCATTCCAAATAACTCCCAGCTGCTGACTGTATTTTTAGCCACGGCTTTTATTTTCACACCTGCGGGGAGTGTTTTCACAGTCGACTTTGGGCTTTCCCCCCTCTGGCTGCAGGCAGGTACAGTAAATGGAAACACATGTTGTTTACTCATCAGCCTGTTTGCGTGAAGAACAGGCCTATATCTGGCAAGGGCCTGGTTTTGAAGCGCTACGTGACAATCCATCCTTTGGACGTGTAGCTCTAAAGACATCGCACCTGCATATTGAAGGCTTGTTGTGAAAGCTAGGTAGACAATTATCTTTTGTCTATGTTGCAGTGGCCTATATGACAGGATTTATATTGAGACCTAGTGGCGTGGATGAAGCGTCATGTAAAAGCAATAGTTTTCAATCCTATAGCAGTGATTATTTATTTATAAAAGCATATTACCAAGATAAAGTCAGTAGTATTCAGTTGGTCATGTGATCTAAAAATGGATCACGAGGCGACCTGCTCCATGTAAAATAAATCAGCTTTTACTAGGGTACTGATATGACTTTTATCGTTTATTATAGGATTTTTTATATATATTATTATTTATTATATTTTATTTTTGATTTATACAATTAACAAAAATGTCAGAGATAATTAAACACAATTTAGCCAAGGCTTATTTCCACTGTAGTCCCCTATACGCTTTAAAGATGGGAATACAGCAAACTGTACAACAAATACTTCCAAAACACATAATTAGTCTAAATAAAAATAATATCAATTACAAAAGAGCAATCTTTTTACTTCATTCTACTTGTATAATATAGATACTGGTATACTATTCCAAGGAATTGTACTTGTACTGTATATAAAACGTGTATCTCCCCATGAAACTCCTAAAGATTCTTAAGGATAAATGTTTGTATTACAATGTAAATGTCTCACATAAATGTACAAGATTTTATACAACTAGTGCATCTTTAATGCATGCAAAACCTGAGCCATCTCCGGCACACGGCAACAGCGAACTTGACAAAATGATTTAAGCGTGCCACTGTGGCACTTGGTATGATCTGGGCCAGCGCAGACATTAGCATGATAATGAATGCCGATTTCGACACTTGGAAATATAGAAATAGGATTTTTGTAACCGCGCTGCAGGCGAGAAGCTGAAATATGCTATGGGAGTGGGAGGTTTCGCTTCATCTTCTCCATCCTCACGTACAGCTGGTTAAGGGTAGAGATGGTGGGATTACATTATGAGTCTGACCTAGTTGGGAGTTGCCTCCAGAGGCTCAGATACTTGCCTCAGTGGCTGGGACTGGCTGTATTTTCTCCCGGCTGGTGAAGTAGAGAGAGAAAGAAAGAGATGGGCAGACAGGCCTTCGCTCAGAGTCTCAGTGTTGACTCTGGGCCTCTCCGGGACATTGCTGTGTGGGGGCGGTGGGGTTACAAAGCATGACTGTGCTTTGGCTCAGGGGCTTTATGAGCTCCATCTCTCTCACACTCTCAGCTCTGTGAACCTGCACTTCTTAATTTGAGTCTGTCTATGTTAAACTCACATGGGCTTCTACCAAGGTTGAGCTTTGACCTTCTCTAAACAGGATGTGTAGTAAAAATAAGCACAGGAGAGGGCTCTTTGAAGCACTTTGGACCTGTTTATGTGACTACGTACTGTAACTATAAATGAATGAAATCAAAGGTTTGACAAGCAAATGAAAAATTACATACAGTGTGGTCCGGAAGATGCTTTGCATTTAATTGAATACTTTCTCCAAGTATTTTCCAAGTATTAATAGTATAAGCACAAATATTTAGTTAAAAATGTAATTTAATGATTTTTATAACAAGATTTACTTATAATATCAATAATTTACTTTTATTATTGACATATAAATAGTGATTTTCTTTTAATCTAACACAACATGTTTATGATAATAATAAAGCAATAAGTCCCTAGAAGCTGTGTACAGCTAAATAATGAAACTATACACCTGCTAAGGTTTCGTTTAAAATAATAATAATAATTTATTTATAAATAATAATTATTCCACCCAGCAATGTAGTTCTTCAGCAAACAATTAGCATAATGGTTGTCAAGCAACACAAAGGCGCAGCAACACACATATGCAGAGGTGCAGTAATACTGATTGTAATGAGGTCACAGGTGTGTGTTTATAGGGTATTTTATAATGGCTTTAAGTGCGGCTCAGCCAATCATAATCAAGGACCGGAACTACCTGTTCTATAATAATATTTTTAGTATATATATATATATATAAAAAATTGTTAATGCTAATAATAACAATAATCAATATCCTAAAAATCTAAAAATTAGTTCAAGGTTGTGGCCTTTTGAAACCCACTGTACATTGCAAAAGTAGCATTTTGTAATGCAATCTTTTTTTATGCTCTGCTTTGTTGCACCATCTTAAAATGTCACTTAATAACTGTTAAAAACAAAACCAAATCGTGTCTAGTTCAAATCGATATCTATGGCAGATGATGACAAAGAATAAAGAATAAGACGAGCAAAATGTAATGTGAGGTGCCATTCTAAAATGTAAAAAAGTCACTCTATATTCCATTTCAGTACATTCTAAAAGTACACATTTTGAATTAGTATGCAAGTGAGTGAAAAAACACAAATACAAGAATACATCAAGGAATAGGTCAAAATAGATATAGCTTTTTCCTGCAGGTGTGTGCTTCTTTCTCTCTCCATCTCCTGTGTCAGAGCCAGCTAGCCTTTATCAGAGGGGTTGAGGGGAAATGTGCTCTAGCCAGATTAGCCTCTGCTCTGTGCCAAGGTTATAAACAGCCTGTTATCGGCCTCCCAAACAGAGTAATCCGCACTGTATCAGCACCCAAACATATGGGGCCACACAAAGACAGATAGGCCCTGATGGACACCTCATTTTAATTGTGATGAAAACAGCATTTGAACATCTTTCAGGAGACTAGGGAGTATATATTTCCCAGAGTCTCAGCCTCCTTGTGTCTGAGATGTACATACACCATGTTTAAAGATGAGGGGTTTTGTGTCGTCTCTGAAGGTCATTATTCATTTTCCTTGTTTAACTTCTATCACATTTATTCAGCTTAACTGATCTTTGTTCAGCGCTCAATCTGGTCCCAAGGCTTTCATCCGTGTGCACAGCTCCAATATTCAATAGCAATGTTATCTGAGACACTTCTTACTTCATTTTAAGCAGCCATGTGATTAATATTCATTGGGTGGTGGTTAATTCAGTTCAGAAACATAAAAGAGGATTGCACTTCGAGTGAGATAAAACACCTTTTTAAATAATACAGCGCTAATTGAAAAGAGGAACCTACGAATTTGGAAACAGGGGTGATATTAGGTCTGTCTCAAATGGTATAGATTGTTTCGAGTGAGTTTGGCCTACGGTTTATAATAGCTTTCTCAGCCATTACGGAGGACAGCTAGATTGAGCGGTAATGGCCTTGGTAGCCATGGAAACATTATCACGGTAGTAAAATGCTACATGACATCAAGAGCACAGTGAATCGATGAAAATAAACAGCATTATGTCTGATCCGCCATGAAACCCTAGTGTTTAGAACGCAAATTTATGAATGAATTACCTGACCGTCAGGTTTAGCAAGACTCTCGCTTGACAGAAGTGCAGTGCTGCTGACGCCCCCGGTACGCCCCGTGCCTGGGAAACTCATCCACGGGAGAAAGCAATAAATTCCTCAATTTTTATATACTGCCCACAGATTTAAAAGTCTTGTTCAATAAAGTTTAAAATGTCACAGAGGGGCAATAACCCAGATCATATAAAAGCTTGGGGCTAGGAAAGCTATGCAAAAATGGCACTCGGAAAGCTATTGCAAAAATGAGTCATTTTCCTTTAACGCAATAAAGTTTTATATGTTTCAATCAGCCATAAAAAAATGGTTTTGCAGGTTGTCAACGAGGGAAGAATTGGTAGATTTTATTAATATTAGCACATTGTCCAACAGGCTCTTTTTTGCCACGTCGATCTGTCTTCAGTTTGTATTGTGGAGTTTGGAAGGACTCACAAAACAGAATTCAATGGAATATGAAATGAATGTAAATCTATTTAGATTGTTGTTCATTGGACTAATAGTACTGTTAGAGTAGAAAAAAAGAAAAAAAAACAGATTGAAATGAAGATACAGATGATACAGAAAAAAAAATCATGTCAATAAATTATACAGGATTTTCATGAAGCATGACAGTCTGAAAGGGTTAGTTCACCCAAAAATTCTGTCATTAATTACTCACCCTCATGTCATTCCAAACACGTTATACTTTGATAAGATTAATATTTTGTAAATAAAGTGGTAAATTATGGGGGTTTTTTCACAAACAAAGCACTCTTAAGCACTCACGCTTCATAAAATTGAAGTTAAACCAATGGAGTCACATGGATTATTTTAATGGTAGTTGTGTAGATTGTGAATTGAGGGACAGCAAGCTCTCAGATATCATTTGTGTTCTGAAGATGAGCAAAAGTTTTACAGTTTGGAAAGACATGAGACATGACATCATTTTCATTTTTGGGTGAACTAACCCTTGAAGTTCAGACACTCTTGAATTCATGTTTCTTATTATCTTTAAACATTACAATTGCGGTTTAAAAGTTTAGGATGAGTAAAATTTGCCATCACAGGAATTAAATACATTTTAAAATATTCAAACAGAAAAGGTATTTTGAACTGTAATAATATTGCACATTTTACTTTGATCAAAAAAAAAGTAGCCTTGATGAACAATAGACTTGTTCAAGAAAACAAGAAAAAAGCTTACCGACCCCAAACTTTTGAACAGTATTATACGAATTTCTTCACAAAAATGTGGATGGTCAAGGAAAAACACTAAGGGCCCTATTTTAACGATCTGAAACGCAAGTATCAAGCGCGAAACGCAAGTAACTTTGTGGGCGGGTCTTGGGCGCTGTTGCTATTATACCGGCGGGATAAATGACTCTTGCGCCCGACGCAAATCTAAAATGGGTTGGTCTGAAGTAGCTTCATTATTCATAGGTGTGGTTTGGGCGTAACGTGAAATAAACCAATCAGAGCGTCATCTCACATTCCCTTTAAGAGCAGGCGCGCTTGTTCTAAAGCGGATTCCTATTATAACGGCGGATTTGCCAGGCGCGCGCCGGCAGAGGTTCACAGCCGAGGAGACCGACGTTCTCGTCAGGGCCGTAAAAGACAGAGAAGTGACGTTGGGGATGGAGAAACACACCCAAATTAACTTCGGTTAAACAGGCGTATGATAATTTGGGTAAATGTATAAGCTAGATGTATGCTTTTATAATAAACTATCTATCTATCTATCTATCGTAATAATGTATTATTTGCAAAAATGAAAACTGCTGCTTCTGTGTAGATGAGAAAATCAAAGTGCATGCGCGTTGTGCACACGCTACATTGATTATGGCCAAGCATGCGCCCTTAAAATAGCATATGAATAACATGCGCAACGCGCCACTGACTTTAAACTAGTTTTTTTCGGTTAGTGGCGGAATTGTTTTCTAAACCTGTAAAATAGCATGAGGGAACGTTTGCGCCGGAACACGCCTCCTCTTTGCGCTGAACGCCCCCGGGAGCGCAAGTGTATTTCTTAGTTAACCGACGTGCGTCTGTTGAGGGAAAAGTCTGCTGTGCGCGGGTGCAAAATAGGAATGATACATGCGTCGGTGTACAAAGTCAATTGCGCTGGGTGCAAGAGAGGGCCCTAAGTGTCCAGCATACACAAGATCTCTTTGAACTGTTTTAAAAAGCATACATTTTCTAATATTCTAACAAGCGGAAAATAGTAATAATAAAGAATTAGTAGGTACGTCTATATTTTGACTTCTACTACTGCCAACGAGGGACTAAAACCAGCCATCTGCTCACCTCTGCTAACATGCAGACTTCCATCCCAGAGTATAATCTAGTAAATGTCAGTGCGCTTCTTTTTTAACATCATTTCTTAAGCAGGTGATGAACCGCGACCACAGGCATCCCTCTGTTTACGTAAATGTCAGTGTATCAAGCGTTTGCGCGGCTGAGTCGGAGTGCTAGTCTGGGAAGACATCTCGGAGCATCCTAGGCCCTCATTAGATCAGTGGCTGCTGTCAGGACGCCGGCTCGCCTGCCGATGTGCTTCTGCTCTGGCTGGCTGGCACACAAACACTCCTGGTGTCTGTGCATCCTCAGCCACACGTGAAAAGGGAATGGCATTGAGGGGTTAACGTCGGCTCTACTCTGCGTGCATGCGTGCGTGCGCGCGCGCTCAAACGGTCTGTTCCAGCAGGCTGCTTTAAGCCATTACCTCTCGCCACATTGCCGTGCCAGCTCATATGCTGGATGGCCTCGCTCTCCCATGAGCACCCTGCTCCAGACCGTTACACAACCCAACAACCACCCCACACACGCACACCTCTTCCAACACCCCCCAGGTCTATATATCACATTTAACACTCTGACAGTAACAGTCTATAATGTTTCAATTCTACAAAATCACTCTGCCAACTCCAGGATAGCTGAGCGCAGACTGAGGAAAATAAATAACCCCCTCGGCCAGCCACAGTCCATTTCAGAGAGGGAAGAAAGAAAAGAAAGGGAGGTGGGGAAAGGGGCAATTTTAGCCCTCATAGACTTTTCCATTTCCTGTATGAATGATTACAGCATGCTGGCAAAATGAAATGGGGTAATTAATTTGTCACTCGGTTTGTTTCGGCAAGATTTGGCACCAGAAGTTAAGCAGGTTCTTGAGCGCAGGAAGGATTCGAAAGTGAGTAACTGGATAAATACACATTGAAAGGTTGAATAAATCAATAAACGCTCGCTGAATGACTGAGGAGGTGAAAATGGACTGCTGCTTTAGCTATTGTTACATTTACACAAAAGTTTCCATTTATAAAAAAACAATCCCCACAAGCTCACAAGGACTTTTGATACCCTTTCAAAAACGTCAACAATTGGATTTTTCTATGGTAGAAAAAGATTGTTTAACCTCTAGCCTTTTAAATAACATAGATTTGCGCATTAACAACCAGGCGACATGCTGTTGCGCGTTTTTGTTTTTCCAGTCTCATTTTAACGTCGCCAACCTGGGAAGATTTACCTCGGCTAGATTCAATCATTCCGGCTGTACACAAGCTTCCTGTGTTTCACATCCAAAACCCAAAGATTTGTTTTGCTCCACAGGAGTATTGACATAGACATATTGTCAACTGCTCTTGCTCTTAGGAGCCATTCATTTAAATTCGCCCATTTGAAACACTTCAGTTTGTCACCATTATTCATCCCCAACACACCACCAAGTCAACAGCAACAATGGCCCTATTTTTCAAGCTAATGGTAGGGCTTGCTTGCCATTAGCTAAAAAGGCATCTGCTTTTGAATAAGCCTCTCCAAATGTGACTTCTGTTTAAGAACGAATTTGAATAATTAATTACACGATAAACCAGGCACGAGCAACAGTAACGGAGCTTCGGGGCTCAGACGGTGAGTTTGAACTCTTTTTTTCATCCCAGAGGCCAAAGGGATTTCTCATTTGAGAGCTAATCTTCAAGGATAGCAATCTCAGCCGAATTTAATGAAACAGAAGTAAAAGATAACGTCACATTCGATCACGTCAACTCTCGAGCGCTTCCTGCGCTGTGCTTTTGAGGTGGCACTCATCCATTATGGGCAGAAATGTGTGATTTCACCGTAAAGAAATGAATTTGCCTGGAGTGCCGGTTCTCCACTTCAGTCTAAGGGGTTATTTGCTGACTCCTGACCTGAGGTCATAACCTGCACTCTAGCTGTCAAATCAAAGACCGGTCAACTCACAATTATGAGGTCTACACTCCAATGAGGATGTGATTCATATTCCCAAAGAGAAATCCAATAACTGGCCAACAGTCATCTTTACATATATATGCATAAAATAATTACACAATTACACAATGCTTCCTTAAAACAATTAAGTCAACTACTCATTAAACAGGTTGTACACATCCCTATTCTGTTTGGAGCCATTCAGTTATTGTATTTTAGCCCTCCCAAATTAATGCATAAAACAATTTATCCCACCATAACACATTCATATATCTCAAACCATCTAATACAGCCCCACTAACACTCAGAATATCGGCCAAACCCAAGTTTGTTTAAACAGAAGCTAATATCCATTTATACCTTGAGCATGTATTTATTTAATAAATCATTCAGCTCTTCGGAGGCTAACAACCTGCCAGTTCCAGACTTTAGGTCATCCTGCAAGCTTTTATTTGTTTACCCCCTTCTCGTTATTCTTGCAGAGGGCCGTATCTGCGGGTGCCGGCGCTCCATTATACATGAGCCATCCTTGTTCCATTCCTTTGCAGGGCCACACTGTCTTTATTATTTAATTAAGTCGCAGAGTCGTTACATTAATAATTGAGTGCGAGGGGACCCAGTGCAGCCCGCGGCTGTGGCGGATGGGCCTTTCCTGGTGTGGAGTGTATTAAAAAATGTGTGTATTTATGTCCTAGGGGAGTCTGTCCTGGCTGCATAAAATTGAATTGGTTATATCTAATATATCCACCCCCAAAGGGAAGGGGGGAGATCGAGTGAGAGAAACGAGAAACGAGAGCGAGCGAGCGAGAGAGAGAGAGAGAGAGAGAGAGAGAGAGAGAGAGAGAGAGAGAGAGAGAGAGAGAGAGAGAGAGAGAGAGAAAGAGGATGAGAATGAACGTTGGAGGGAAGGAAGGAGGGAGGGCTGAATGAGTAGATGAGGTGCTTGAATCCAGCCATTGGGGAATAGAAAGCTTGGCTTGGCTCTTGGATTTGGCAAGATGCACAGGGCCTTGACGTTAATGTCCCTGAATCAAATCAATGGATGTCCAAATCCTGAGTGTGTGGTGTGTATCGCCTTAAGGCTGAGAAGGAGAGAAAGACAGGGTAGAGAGACAGACAAGGCAGACAGAGAGCAAGAAACAAGAGAGCAAGACAGATTAAGCACATTCGTTCACCGGGCCTCTTTGTTCTTCCAGGATGTGTGGATATGAGGACGGCTTTGTGCGAATCAATAAGACCAAGAGGTGGATCGGGTCTTAAAAAGGATTAGCGGCAAAACAAAGCTTGCATAAACGTGTTAAAGACTCCCCGGTAGGAGCGCGTTGAGGAGCACAATGCTGACATATACGATAATGTGCGCCTGGATGTGAATATACCAATAGCGCGGCTCAAACAAGCGGTTCAAAAACACATTTGAAAAGGAGACCGTCTCTCGTTCGTCCTTATGAGGGATTTTACGTCAACGTCCATTCATTCTGCGCTGCACCTTTAAGCAGCATAGCCTGCGGGCTTCCAGACGTATGAGCTTTTAACACTACCATTAAGGCCAAGGCCTAAATTATTGATCCGCTGCCTCCATCAGCATAACAGTCACGTCCCCGGTATCAAACCTAACCAGGCCGTGCCGGACCATTCCGCAGCCACAGTCTCTAATCTCTAGAATAATTAGGGGGGGTCGGACAGAGAAGTCTTATGGTCTTGGTGGGGGTGGGGTGTTTAATATCCCCCCCACAGGCCTGAGATATCTCTCCAATCAAATCCGCCGGCAGTGCCTAAAGATGGCAGGTCTCATCCAGGCCCAAATACAGCAGATAAGGTGGCGGTAAAGAAATAATAAAAGAATAATGTGAAAGGAGAGAAAGAGGAGAGGAGAGCGCCGAGCAGGAGCATAAATAAAGATGTGGCGCAGCGGTGTAATGAATTCTGAAGGCCGGGATCAATAATATCAGCACTCTGACTCTACCTTATACATACACAAAGAAGAGTGAGAGCGGGAGAAGGGCTGCTCACATACAGTCAAAGAGATAAGACTCCACTGGATGACAGAAATGCTACGAAAGAAACATTTTGAAATCACTATACTGAAAAGTAGGGTTTGGTCAGAATGGTAGACTATTCAAGAACCCTCTTGTCAATTATGGAGGTCAATTAATGATTCAAACAAGTTAACAATTGTTGTGTCTGTGCTTAAAAGGTGATGCATTTGGAGGTGCAATTTCTTGTTTTGTTTTAGTTTTGAGTTTTTTTGCGTTCAGCCGTGTGTTTTAGCGTGGAACATTCCAGGAACTTAAAGTTACTTACAGAACTTACAGATTCTTGTTTGCATTATGTAGCTGTTCAAATGCAGATATACATAAAAATGTATATCTGTACATTTTTATGTACAGTAAAAAGAAACAATAATACACTAAAATAAGGTATGTATGCTAAAATAAGCTATCATTACATTATAAGGAATAGTATGGAAAATTTGAAAATATAACTAAAATCTGCTATAAAAACATAAATTACTCGAATTATAAAAAAAGTGCATTTACAAATATATATTTTACTATAGTAAGATTTGTTTTCATTAAGAAATTATTTTTTTATTCTGCAAGGACGCCTTTAAATTATCACACGATGCAGTGAAGACTTTCTAAAACTGTCAATTCATCAAAGAATCCTGAAAAAAATATGCAACACAATTGTTACATTGATTATATGCATACCATTAATAATAATAAGAAATGTTTCTTGAGCACCAAATTGTCATATTAGATCAGCGAATTACTTTGTGCCATGGGTGTATTTCCACCTCGGGTGTGCATTATTTTTCAATAATTCAATGGTCCAACATCACTTATTTCTTACATACTGTATATACACACATATCACATATATTGGCAGAAACCAATATGGCTGACATACATTGTGCATACGATTTGGCAACAACAAATAGGAGAAGACAGTGGAGCACACAATCTGTCTCTTGTGATACTATAACCTGTGCCTCAAGTGTAAGCAAACAGTTCATGTTACTGTGAGTAATTTCACTGCAACATACGATTTGTCTCTGATGCATGCAAAACAATGTCATAAATTGGCATGGCTCATTATAGATAAGTTTGATTCATTCATTGTTAAATGTAGTCTATGTGATTGCACTTTAATAAACACATATGATGGTTTAAAACCTGTGTAATCATACATGGCTTCTGCATGGCCAGCCACTGACTAGTTAATTTTTAAAATATGATGTGGTGAAAATAAAAGGTGTGTGATTTGATACAGTGACTTTCTCACAGCAGGAACAGACAATACGGCTTAATGTTGAGTATTGAAGAGATGGAGAAAGAGTCAGGCAGCCTGCGACAGTGACACACACACACACACACACAACCACACAACCACACACACACACACACAGGCTGCTGATGAAGTGAACTAGTGTGGGGGTGGGGTGCTCTTATCTGCAGCGGTGAGATCAGACAGAGAAAGACCAAACGAGCAGTCAGCACTGATGGTCTCCACTGGAGAGAAAGCGAGGGTTGAAATGATACCAATACTAGAGAAATTTCATGATTCTCTATGGCAATTTCCGATATCACAACAAAATCTAATATGCTAAATATTGTTGGTAGAAATTAGGGCTGCAAAATTAACACATTTAAAGGGATAGTTCACCCAAACATGAATATTCGATCATTATTTATTCATCCTCATGTCATTCCAAACCTGTAAGACTTCTTTTGCAGAACTCAAAAGAAAATATTCTTTAAATATTCTCCAAAAAGAAAAATCCATGTTTTTTGTCCATACAATGGAAGTCAATGGGGTCCAAAATAGTTTTGGACCACATTTACTTTCATTATATGGATGAAAACGTTTGTGTTTTGAAGAAGACAAGTCATACTGGTCTGAAACAACATGAGGGTGAATTGTAATGCTCCCTGAGCAAAATTCCATTCAAAAGGATTTTATTTGTATCCATTCAAAAAGTTTGCAATGGTCAAAGACATTCATCTAAATATAAATCAACATTTAACTAATAATAGGCGAGTTTAAAAACAGCAACGAACACCTATAAACACAGAATTCTAGAAGTTGTTGGGTTTTGATGGATAATTGTGTTCACCCTTTTAGTGTTTGTTACGGTAGTGTGAAATGCGATCTTCAGAAAGTGCGGTTTTGATAGGAATTTGTAAAGCAAGTCTCCAGATGGAATGATTGGATTTCGGTGAACAGTACATCAGTGACAGACTTATGTTCAATAATATGGAAATTAAACAAACAATCTATAGGCCTATTGACTTCTTAAGCCAATTTTTGCCATGTCTATTCATTGCTTTAATCTGCCACATTAATCTAATGCCTTTGAATTGTCTTCATTTGATGACTCTTCCCATCAAATGTTAATTTGCAATTAATTGAGTATAATACATATACGGCATTTTCGTTTCAAAATGCTCCCTGCCGACACTAGCATTTTCAATCATTTTTCAAATGTTGCTCATCCACACTGAAACTGAATATGCATAAATCACCTTACTGCACATCCATAAAACGTAATAAAAGCTCACAAGATGATACTGAGAGAACAGACATAATAAAGTTCTCATGCTATTCTTCTGGCACGATCATTTTATTAGCAAAATACTAGGGGTGCTCCGATTGATCAGCTACCGATCGCTATCGGCCGATAATCGCTTTGGGAAGTTTGATCGGCGGTCTCCATAAAGGCCGATCTCATTTACTAATCTAATGCTGACAATGCATAAAGACGCGCATCTGCCGTGGGAGGTATGTGACTTGCAGCGGCACCGTCTCAATCTCTGTGGTACAATATATATTTCTTTATTAAATAACTTACAAAGTAATTTGAAAACTTTCTGTGAGACAAACAGCACGAGTGAATCACTGGGCAAAATGCGTAAATGGCTTCACATCACCACATCGCGTCTACACTATAAGCGAGCTACAAGCTGCACAGTTGACACAGGAATTGTCACTTGCACAATCGATCATCACTAAAGTTCTATAATTAACATTTATTTTAAGTATTTCCAGTGTTTAAACCACTCATCACTCACACTTATCCTAGAGACCGAGCGCTCATGCAAACTCAAAGCGCACACACATAAGGCCGCCTCACAAACAGCTTGCAAGTACCAAATTGTGCTTAAATGGTCAAATACACACAAATCTATGTACAAAATTACCGTCTTGACGAGCATGCACATAAACACAGTTGGTTTTGTCTTAAGTGAACAGTTGAGAAAATTGTGTAACAGTAGGCTATATTGGATCTGTGCAGCTCTTAAAGTGACATCAGCCTAATAATCCTGCCACTATCTCTGATTCTTTTTCTGTGTCTTTTGTTGTTTGATTAACATTAATGACACTCACTGCTTTTCAATGACTAACTTTTGTAACCTTAATTGTAAGGATTAATCCATATTCAATTTATTCAGGGAAGACCATCCAGTATTTGATTTGTTTAGTATTTCTTACCTCAATACTACTGTTAGACCTACCTGAAAAAACTTAAAGCACTGTTTATTTTTTCGTTATTTGTATGTTCTTATTTTATACTGACTGTTCACTTGTCTTTTTTGTGAATTCAATTCAGAGTTTGAAATCAGGCTTGTGCTGTGTGTAAGATATTGTGCAACAATTTCCCCAATGTAAAAACAAAAATACACTGCATAATTAGATCAAACATTTAGGCGAAAATTATATTGAATAATATTGAATAATAAGGTTTAATAATTATATTGAAAAATAAATAAATAAATAAAATAAATGGTCCCTTCCCGCCCAAAAGTCACCTAAGGGGGGATTTCCCCTATTTTCAAAAATGAAATTCAGGCCCTGAATGAATGTCTGTAAAAATCCTGATTGGAGCATCCCTATAAATGATTTTACATGATAAAAAGAAGGCTTCAAATAGATCTATATCTGTGATCATATCGGCAGATAATGCTTCCTGTGATTGACTCAAATACCTTTTCAAATACCTCCACCATTTTCAAATTAATCCACATGGGAGAACGTACGTATCTCACAAAAGTGAGTACACCCCTCACATTTCAGCAGCCATTTTAGTATATCTTCTCAAGGGACAATACTATAGAAATGAAACTTGGATATATTTTAGAGTAGTCAATATGCTGCTTGTAAGCAGTATAGATTTACTGTCCTCAACAGTATAAAAATAACTCAACATACAGTCATTATTGTCAAAATAGTACACCCAAGTGATAACAGTAGTATGTTGTTTATCCATGCAATGCCACATGTTCATGTTTTTGACTGCTTGACAGGACCATACAAATTTGTGTATCTTGTATTAGAGCAGTTAAAATTTGGTGCTTTGAGAACAATTCTCTCATACTGACCACTGGATGTTCAACATGGCACCTCATGGCAAATAACTCTCTAAGGATTTGAGAATTAGAATGGTTAATCTCTGCAAAGATGGCCTAGGCTATAAGAAGATTGGTAACACCCTGATACTGAGTTACAGTACAATGGCCAGGGTCATACAGAGGTTTTCCAAGATGGGTTCCACTCGGAACAGGCCTCGCAAGGGTCAATCAAAGAAGTTGAGTCCTCGTGCTGTGCGTCAGGTGCAGAAGCTGGCTTCAAAAAACAGTTGCATGAGTGCTGCCAGCACTGCTTTAGAGGTTGCAGAAGCAGAAGGTCAGCTTGTCAAGTGCTCAGACCATTGCATTGCCGTCGTCCCAGAAGGAAGCCTCTTCTGAAGCTGGCTCACAAGAAAGCCCACAAACAGCTTGATGAAGACAACCTGTCCAAGAGCATGACTTACTGGAACCATGTCCTGTGGTCTGATGAGACTAAGATAAACTTGTTTGGCTCAGATGGTGTCCAGCATGTGTGGCGGCGCCTGGTGAGGAGTACCAAGAAAATTGTGTACGCCTACAGTCAAGCATGGTGGTGAGAGCATCATTGTCTGGGGCTGAAGGAGTGCTGCTGGTACTGGGGAGCTGCGCTTCATTGAGGGAAACATGGATTCCAACATGTACTGTGACATTCTGAAGCAGAACATGATGACTTCCCTTCAGAAACTGGGCCGAACGGCATGATAACGACCCCAAACACACCGCCAAGATGGCAACTGCCTTGCTGAGGAAGCTGAAGGTGAAGGTGATGAAGTGGCCAAGTATGTCTCCAGACCTGAACCTTATTGAGCACCTGTGGGGCATCCTCAAGCGGAAGGTGGAGAAGCGCCACGTGCCTAACATCCAGCAGCTCCGTGATGTCATTATGGAGGAGTGGAAGAGGGTCCCAGCAACAACCTGTGCAACTCTGGTGAACTCCATGCCCAGGAGGTTTAAGGCAATGCTAGATAACACAAAATATTGACACTTTGGACACAGTTTTGACATGTTCACTTAGGGTGTACTCACTTTTGTTGGCAGCTATTTTGACAATAATGGCTGTATGTTGAGTAATTTTCAGAGGACAGTAAATATATACTGCTATACAAGCAGCACAATGACTACTCTAAAATATATCCAAGTTTCATTTCCATAATATTGTCCCTTGAGAAGATAAACTAAAATGGTTGCTGGAATGTGAGGGGTGTACTCACTTTTGTGAGATACTGTATATATACAGTATATATACCTATAAGTGTGTGTGTGTATTGTGCTAGTGTGGTGCATACATGACACAAATGGTGTATATACTTTATATATAAAGTATATACACTCATTTGTGCCACGTATGCACCACACTAGCACAATCTCCAGCCCACGGTACAGTCACGAATGGGAACAATGAGTGTGGAGGGATTTTCAGCTGGCCTCTGGTAATAACAGACCTCATTATGTCCTCATTATGCCGCCAAGCCAACGTTATGATGATGTTTCAGAAATGTTATGAACCACTCCGCCACTCCTATAAAACTCCCTCAGTAGGCCTATGCTTCGGGTTATGCTCCCATCTGGCTACGGGAGCAGACACCATGTCCGACGCCTGTCACATGTGTGCCGAAGCCATGTAGCGGAGCGTCACCTGGCCCGTGCAAATTCCTCCCCGTGCCGTGGAAACGGGGTGATGCTTTTGCCAGTGGGAGGGGTTATCCTATGCAAATGAGGGTGCTGGAGCTGTATCAAGGAGGCCCGGAGGCTGTGATCATTTTCTCCCACCATGCCAGCTCGGCTCCCCGATCGCTCATACAGCACCACATCCTAATGGCAGCCCATTAACATAATTGCCAACACAACTAGTGTTCCGTGTCTGAGAGTCATTCCCTATCCTTCAGGAGAAAAATACGGAGCAAGAGAGAGAGACAGAGAGAGGGAGAGCACAGAAAGGGGGAATAAATGGATGGAGGGATGGAAGGTGAGTCATACTGCAAACCAGTTAAACCATTATCATATTATAATTGTCTATTGTCTCATTCAGAGAGCTGAGAGTTCGTTTTGAAACCTTACATAAGATGTGTCTGTACGAGATATGGAGAGGATGGAAAGAAAAGGGTTTGAGAGATGATGAGATTGATAAGAAGTGGGGGGAAAAGAAAGCCAGAAAAGAGAGAAGAGGACCTTAAAGAACAGTAGAGAGAGAAAGAAAGCTGATTGGAGGTGGGAGGCCGGTATTTAGTCGGGCGAATGTGCCAGACGCGTGCTGGAGCACAAACCAACCTGCCAGGCAAAATGAAATTCCCATTATTTTTAATTAATCCCTAATTAAAATATATTACTCCACAGATTCCGCAAATCTCTCTTAATATGCAAATGCAGCCCACTGAAAGATATTTACATATCATTAATTAAAGTAGTGCATTCTTTCAGTCTAACGAGCTGTGGTCCAAGTCTGCCAAAGAAAACCCCAACCTACACAGCAGAGAAAAAGAAGAGAGAGAGAGAGAGAGAGAGAGAGAGAGAGAGAGAGAGAGAGAGAGAGAGAGAGAGAGAGAGAGAGAGAAAAAGAGACAGAGCAACAGTGTGCTGACAAACAGGAGATTGGGAATATGGCTGCCACTTCACTAGCAACATATTACGGCTAGGCATTATAGCTAAAATAATCATATTTTCATCAAACTTTTCAGCCTTTTGACAATATGTGATAAATAAGGTGGTATTAAAGGGGTGTTATTTTCAATTAAAGCTAGGGTAGGCAATGTTTTATAAACATTTTTGGGTAACACTTTAGTTTGGGGACCAATTCTCACTATTAGTTTGCTTATTACTAGCATATTGGCTGTTACCATGGTCTGTCTGAATACTCGATTCTGATTGGCTGGAAGGTGTCCAATAAAATCATTTAATGCACAGGTAGTTCCAAGTCAGTTGAATAACCGTTCTATATTAAATGTGCTGTTTTCTGTGATGCACACACACATACATCACTTGCACACAGAGAGCGGAGATTGCGCTGTGCACACAGAAACATCCAGGAGCACAGAAATTATCAACGCTGCCCCGCGGATTTTATTAATAAAATAGCATGTATGTATTTGCATTAGGGCTGTGACGGTGGCAGTTTTTTACCACCGCGGTGGTAATGGACCCAAATACCGGCGGTGTTGCGGTGTTTGGGGGGTTGTTTTGAAATAAATAAATAAAAACAAAGAAACAACACAATAAAGCCTCTAAAGCATTGCAATAAATATCAGTAAATACTGGTAACTTACATAATATAATAAATCTATTCTATTTAAGAAAAATCTTAATCTATTTAAGAAAAAAAAAAACTTTTGTTTAATATTTCCACACAAAGACGCGTGATACAGCCTACCGCTCTGCGCTCTGAGAGGGATGTGGGACACGAGCAGGAAAGAGACCATCAATCTCTTTTCTGATATCTTCATGTTTTCTACTTGTAAAAGGTATGAAGAGCGAATTTTATCTTCCACATGGGCAAGACATTTAAGCTATGTTTGCGCGCTGCCAGAGAAAGCCAAACTAAAATCACCCGCGCGCGTGAAACGCGCTTTACAAATGAACTTGACGCGCCTATACCAATATGTCTAATAACAAGCACAAACTGTGTTAAAAAGAATTTGACGTACATGTAAAAAATGTAGGCTATATCTGTCCTACAGCGTTTTTTCTACTTTACCACAGTAAAGAATACGAAAATAATCGACCTAAAAGCGAACAAAGGAAGAAACGTTTATAATCCCCTTTGGAAATGGGTGAGACGCGAGTGAAGGTATGGGAAAAGAAAAAAGAGATTCCATGCAGGGATGAGTCACGATTTTTGAATATTCGATTATGTTCTAATGTCTGTTGTGCGATCATTCTCTAAAATAAAATCTCCATGTTCTGGTGCTGATGCGGTTGACGCGTTCATGTGGGTGACGCTGCCAATAACGCACACAACAGCTGTCACAAACCGGCAAAAGTAATGATTATGAACGTGTCAAATATAGCAAGGAGACATTTGAATTGTTTATTAATAAAGGTGTTTTTGTGTCAGTGTTGGGCTGCAAAGATGAAGTTGACGATGCTCACTCGTCATCTTCGCAGTGAACGCGCCTATAGAGAGAATTGCACACTATACGGAATACATAAACATATGCTAGTCGGTTTATTTTCGTTTTTAATTGTTTTGTTTAAAAGTAGACAATTCAACTTTCTATATGGAATAACTAATGGAATATTTTTAAATTCGCTGATTATCGGCTGAAGATCGCAAACCAGAATTCAAAGCCGACAAAGTTTAAATTTATGGACTCACGCACAATTCTCTCATTCGTCATGAATTCAAACTTTTCCATGGCTGCGCCTGCAATATAACATTTTAATTGCTAACCTATTATTTATTTTGTAAACAAAGCTTTGTGTGTCATAATATTAATGTAAAACAGCATTCACATACAAACTTTTTTTTTTTTGCAAACCACCGCCGGTACTCCTCAGCCACCGCGGTGGCGCTTTACAACCGCGGTGGTGCGGTTGTCAAGTTTACTGGCACAGCCCTAATTTGCATACCTCCGCACATCACACGTCATTAGTATGTTCACATCGCTCGTCACCGAAGCAAGAATGGCAAACAAAAACTACACACCCTAGCAGTCATTGTAGCCAGTAGCCACTTTTACTAGAATATTTTATTAATATATATTTATATTTATATACATTTATACATATTTTAATATATGAAAACTGTCACACAGACAAATCTGCAAACGGTTTTGAGTGGTTATGCAAACTTTGGTGGTTATGTCCCCATTTCAGAGGCTGCATCCTTCGAAGGGCCGAGCGTTGTTAAATGGGACGGTCTAGCCTACTACGGAGTACTGCTCTTTTCAACTAGCAACTGTGACAGTGCCAGTGATGATTGGCAGTAACGTCTGTTCTGGACTTTAAAAAAAAATTATATTTAACTACCTGAAAATAAAACAGGGTTCACTACTTGTCCAAATATGTTCACCTCTGTCTATTTATGTACAAAATAATATATTATTTAATTAAATTAAATAAATATAAAACCGCGTCAAGATATGTCAACATTTGAATCGCTTTAAAGTTGATCAAATTCTATTTTCTATTAAGGTTTTCTATCTAATGAGACCATTATATAGTTATAAGCCATTACTTTTAAGTATGCCACTTAAAATTATGTGAAATCATTAAAAATGGGTGAAAGGGGTTAATAGTGACAGTCAACAGACAGCTTAAATATTACTTATAATTACTTTGAATGATCGGGATCGGTATCGGCCGATCATGATGTCGTTATCGGCTGCAAAAATCCTGATCAGAGCATCCCTACTATGGCACAATCTTAGGGAAATGCAGTGAGCACAAAGTGCATTAAGTTGTTACAATATTCAAAACAATGCTGCTTAAATAGTGTGAGTATAAAATAAATATGTATCACCCTGCCCCGCAACACATACAGCATAGTTTCAGTTAAATCCAATTAAAAACCATATAGAATAATCAACTGATGTCTGAATCTATGGTTTTGCAAAGAAAGCAGTTTTCGAAAACTTGTAGGTGACATTTCCTATTTAAAAAAAAAAATCATATGTCATCCTCAGGGTGATTCCTTGGTTTATATTGCGCACCTGTGCAGCCAAATTCGACGTACAAACACACTGACACAATGTAACTTAGATTTGAGAGGGAGCACAATAAATGGAGGCGACTGGGCAGAATTCATTAAGTTGATAACCGCGGGCTCCATTACACAACTCCACCGCACTGTAATGACTTCTGAGGGTTGGGGGAATGAGAAACATGGCAAAAAAAGAGTAACATGTAGAAAAAGATTTGACTGAAAAGGAGAAAATGACGAAAAGAGAGAAATGCTTGGCGGCTTTCTCTTTTAAACCAGAAGTCATAAAGCTATGTTATATTGTGATAACAAACAGCTTCCTGGTTACTGAGCTCAGCAGCACAAGATATAATGTTGATTGAACCTCAGAAACATAAAATAAGAGATACTAAGCACTTCAGTTCACTAGCATAACCCAAGCAGTCATCTGATACCAACTGATTAAGAGGTTAATTGCTAAAACAGACATAACATTAAGAGGAAGTGCTAGCATTACGCATAGGAAAAATGATCATGACACCTACAAGACAGATTTATAGAACACTGTCTGTGCTGTCCATGACATATTATGATGCTCATGAACGTAGCTACTGTTCTCAATCAAAGGTCTATCATTTCACATTGATTTATTATTTAAAGAGTGATTAAATGCTTACTGTATGTTAAAAGTAACGTTTTAATTAACAGTAGGGAAACTCTAAGGGAAATTTTGTTTAAGCCCCAAGTTCAGCGTCAATTAAAGTATTATAGCAAAAGCAAATTGGTAGTGATCATAATAACCTGGCGTACACTGTAGTCTGCAATCATTGAAAAAATATTTTGTGATATTTATAGTACAAAACCTGCAGCTGTGGTTGCCTTTATGTTTTACAACTTATAACTGTATATTTCATTAAGTGATGATGTTAATATAGCCTACTGATCGACTTGGACTATCAAAATCAGCTTTCACCTAAAAACAGCGGTGCAACGAATCACTAAACTCACGGTTCGGATCATATTACAGTTTTTGAGTCACGGATCAGAATTTTTCGGATCAGCAAAAACAAAAATTGTGGGATTAATGTAACTTTGCTTTTCATTTATTACTTAAAGGTCCCGTTCTTCGTGATCCCATGTTTTAAACTTTAGTTAGTTTGTAATGTTGTTGTTAGAGTATAAATAATATCTGTAAAATTATAAAGCTCGAAGTTCAATGCCAAGCGAGATATTTTATTTAACAGAAGTCGCCTACATCCAACGGCCCGTTTGGACTACATCCCTCTACTTCCTTCTTTAATGACGTCACTAGAACAGTTTTTTGACTAACCTCCGCCCACAGGAATGCTCCCTCAACTCTACCGAAATTCGTTTATACTTCTTATAACTTACTGTGTTTACTCAGCTCTTACGGTGATTTTCTGAAGTAAAACTGACGCTTAATCTTTTGTGTGATGTACAATAAACTTTATTAAACTCATCAGTATATGTTTGATCATCATTCGGACCTGATCCGAAACAGCAGACTTGTAGGCTATTAATAAATAATGGATCCATACAAGCAGATGACAAATACGTTATAATAACCGTAATTAAACTACTAATCTATATCTGTTCCATCTCTATACAGCACTCTGACTCTGTAGGCATTATTGTCCGACTCGAAATGAACACCGTTACTGAGAGTTTCTGATATTATCATCATTCCGTGAGATGAAATTGTCCTGAGAGACTGAGCGCGAGCTCATGAAGCTCCGCCCCCTGGGTCGTCCAGCAGCAGCTTATTTGCATTTAAAGGGCACACACTAAAACAGCGCGTTTTTCTGAGCCCCAAAAAATGACAATTTAAACATGCTGTAAAAAATGATCTGTTGGGTATTTTGAGCTGAAACTTCACATACACACTCTGGGGACATCAGAGACTTATTTTACATCTTGTGAAAAGGGGCATAATACGGGACCTTTAAAGCCCACTTTAAGTACTTCGATACCACAGCAAAAATCTAGCTTTTAATATTAATTAAACATTATTAAAGACAAGTCAACAGTCAGTAATAAAATAAGAACAAATACACAAATTACAAGCATAGATAAATACAATATAACAAAGTTACAAATAAAGTAAGGTCTAACAGTATTATTCAGGTACAGAAATGTACTCATTAAATGTAAAACAACACTATAGTGTTCACTGTATAAATGAAATATAGATTAATCTGTAACATTTTAGGGTCCAATCCTCACTATTAACTAGTCGCTTATTAGCATGCATATTAATAGGATATTGGCTGTTTCTTAGTACTTATGAAGCACATATTAATGCACATATTAACATATTCTGCATGACCATATTCTACATCCCTTAATCCAACCCAAAAACTAAATTTAACAACTAGCTTACTAGTAATTAGGAGTTTAATGTGGTAAAAGCCGTAGTTAATAGTGAGAATTGGACCCTAATCTAAAGTGTGACCGATTAATCTTTGTTAAAGATGTGTTTTGTTGTTTGATTATTAACGATATAGACAGCAACTGATTTGTATAGGCTGCTGTCACTTTAAGACCTAATGAACGGATCCAATATGATGATACACATACAATTTCTTTCTCAACTGTTTACATTCACGTAAGACATAACTGACTTTGTTTAAGACAATACTTGCAGAGACAGGTATTTCAACATACTTAACATTTCGAATTTGTAAGTAGGATCTTTCCAGAAGACTTGAAGACAGAATACAAGCCTACTACAGTAAACAGCATTTAACTTCAACGTCACTTAGAATGTTCAAGAATTGCAAAAAAAGATATTGGAAAGATATTCATTACAGAGATGCATCCATCAATGTATTGGTAGGGAAAGGCTGGCATTCAAAGTCTTTGACTGATCCCTCACCAATCTATCGTGTGGACTTGGCTAACGATAATCATGATTCTTAATGACAGTCCATTCATTTCATAAATCCTGTCGGACTTGATTGCTGAAGAAGCTTTAAAACCCATCCTTCATTAATGTTAATGGGCTTTTTTAGTGGAGGCCAGTTGTGGTTAGGTCTACATGGCAGGTTTCCCAGGCTTGTTACATTGATTCCCTCCACACTGAACCCATGATTGGCACAGAGATACACCAATCATGACTAAGATCCGCCTCATTGGTGTATCTCAGTCCTTCTTGGGCGATACAGCAATTGGACAGTTGACAGCTTGTGAAGCGGAGATGCTAACAGCTCTTAAGATTCATCGTTTTGAACGCTTTCTTATTGAAATCACACAATGGATCGTAATAGCTGCTATAAACTAAAAGCTCCTATAAAAAGAAATGTTGGTGACATCCCAGAGGAAGCCAAAATTACAAAGAGTAGAAATCCACTCCCACTTTCTGACTGCACGGCAATTACAAAGGAACAAGGCAGATGCTTTTTTTAGGATCAAATTCAAGAGCCACTTAAGTGAAAATGTCAACCTACAGGCCTCAGGATCATCATGAGAATCATAAGAAATGATTGAGAAGCTACACTCAATAAGCATAATATAAAAGTGCCCTATAAAAATTTGCAGGCAGTAACGGATACGAGCAAAAAAAAAAAAAAAAAAAGGAAATAAAAAACAAGCTCAGAAATAACAAACCCTGAAACGTTTACTTCTAGTAAAACTGTTCGCTTGGCGCAGATTATCTCATTTGTTTTTCATTTCTCCCTTTAGCAAACTGCAAGTAAACAAAGAAGCAAGAGGTGTCAGATTAATGTCAAATCTGCAATAAAAACACATTGTTTTCACACTTTATTTTCTGCATTAGTGTCTTTCTAGTGGTCTTGTGACCGTGGTATTCTGGGACATTAAGCATTATAATTATAACATCTCCTCACTCCCTAATTAACCTAAACATTCATATTTCACAAACAACTAATAATACTCACATTCGTTACAACCCACTGACATAAATAAACGACTTAATTTGGCATGGGAATAACAGTATTTATTGTTGTCAGACCATTTTACACACACCGGACGCACATAAAAACGCGCGTCTCCTCTCACACTTTACACTGACACATTTGAATATGATGAACAATGTGGCAGGCACAAAAATAAAAGATGTTATTAATATTTTATTAGCCGCCATGCTTTTAGCATTCGGCTGAGAATAATGGGGGGCTAGTGTGCGTGTGGTCGGGTGGGGGGGGGGGGGGTGGGGATATCTGTGAAGACACACTAAATTTGGACAGTAAGGAGTATCACCCTGTCAGCGCGGTACACCGCACATTTGAAACGGCCCATTTAACGGCAGCACGCGCCTATCCGCTGTGCTCATTTGCATACTTCAGTGAGGCCTTGATGGATGAAGATGGATGAGAGAAAATCAACCTCGCTGAAACAACTGTTATATCAAGGTTAAACTATCCACAAAGCTCTTAACCTGCGCAGCTTTATCTCCCTTCCGCCTCCACCGATATCAATTCATCAATAGAGCCTTATCGGGGAGGATTTCCGAAAGACGCGTACTATGAGGTGTGGTAATAGGAAATCAAATGAAAGCAAAGTGTATGCAGATATAAGGAGGCACCTGCTTACGATGCTGTCAGGGGATATTACCTAGAAAAAAACATTGGAATGGCAGCAAGAGGAGACGCCAGACAGCTGCTTTAGCTCTGGGTCTGATGCTGAAAGGTCCCGTTTTTTTATTTTTGGCCAGAGACAGGAGCAAAGAAAGGTCTGAACACCATAGCTTAGACCATTAGGGATGTCAAAAGTGTTGGTACCTCCTTATCAAGTCAATACAAATAAATAAATAAATCAAAACAAATTCAGTCTACAGTATTGATAGTAGGGGTGTAACGATACACGTATTCGTATTGAACCGTTCGGTACGAGGCTTTCGGTTCGGTATGCAAAGATTACCCCCATTTTTAATACTAAAAGTTTCAAGATGTAGGAAAACTCACACTTATTTAAAAATAAAATTTATTTTAATAAATATATATTTAAAAAAAAATCAAGGACATTTCTCTGCCATTTCTTCCTTTTTGCTGTATCGAAACCGTACCGAACCGTGACACCACTGTGTCGCATCGAACCGAACAGTCAAATTTTGTGAACGTTACACCCCTAATTGATAGCACAGAATATCAACTCAATTGCACCTTTATCTTCGATAACATCCTATTTTTATATGCAAAATCATTTACAGGACTGCACCAAATAAATCAAAATTAGATCAAACTCATTATATGGCCTGTTATTAAACAGCAAAAACTGTAATATAGAATAGAATAGAATAGAATAGAATAGAATAGAATAGAATAGAATAGAATAGAATAGAATAGAATAGAATAATAGAATGTAGTAATAGAATATAATATATTCTAATATAATATAATTATTAGAATAGAATAATATATTATATTATGTAATGTAATGTAATATAACATAACATAGTTTCAGTGTGAGATGTTATGTTTATAATATCACAATATGATTTGTTTGTCCAAATCGCACTGTCCTACTTTGAATTTGAATTGCATGCTGGGAAAAGACAATAATGTCAGAGTGAGTTCCTGTTTAAAGCAGATATAAATAGAGAAAGGACATCAAAATCTAAAAAACACAGTCAGTAGGGTAGAGTACACAATGTCACCAGCTGGCCTGACGACACAAGCCTCCGATGAGAGTCCTCCAGTCGATAAGGATTCAATGGCGGAGGTTTGGCTTCAGGTCGAGGTAAACTCTACTGCACATGCCTTGACATCTCACTGTTCCTTTTTCTGGCAGGAGGCTTGAAATGCAATATATCACTAGAACAGCCTTCTTCCTCCCCTGCTCCCAAATGCACGCACACACACACACACACACACACACACACACACACACACACACCTGCCACCCATGTTTCCGCCTGTGCTCTCAGCAACGGAAGACCTAGACAAGAGCAGCTAAAAGTGGTTATGTAGGACAGCGGAGCACAATGCTGATTATGCAAAAGGCAAAAAAAGAAAATGACAGTCATTAATAGGATTCCAGGAGTTAACTGTCCATAACTAACACTGCCAAAGGCGAGCTGGCAAACAGAGGCAATCAGGAGTGCGTGTGTGTGTGTGTGTGTGTGTGTGTGTGTGTGTCTGTGTGTGTGTATTCAGGGACAGCGAGCATACACTGCACAAACAGTTCTCAGTTTAGAAACGAACTATAATAGCAAACATGCAATTAGCCGAAAGATGCAAGACCTGCGTCCTCAAGGTCAGACGCTATTGAATATTTTGTGTTCTGCGTACAGGAAATAATTACCACCCACATAATTATAGAAGGTGACTGTGTTGCAATTCGCAAACCCACAGTATTGCCTTTGAATCATTTCATTCTAGCGTACTTGCTAGGGGAAGCCCACTGAGCTATTGCGAGACCTTGAATTCCTTGCCACATGAGGGGCTCTTTGTTTCCCCTCGATTAAGCTTGCCTGAGTGTTCAGGGCAGAGAGTGTCACGGTTCCTCAGTGTGTGTGTGGTGTTGCCAGGCGGCCGTGGTGAGCGTTGACCCCTGCTAAAGCTCCTGCTCCTCACCCCGCTGTGCTAAAAGCTACCTACGCGCTCACTGGCCACCATGTTGGGAAGTGATCCAAATCCACCTCCTCGTACTCCCCCTGCGCGCTCTGCTCCTCCACAACCGGTCACATCTGCTGTGCCGACAGCTCAAGTGTGGATTTTACCATGTAAAAACACTTTCTTCTATCACAACTTAATGTGCAGAAAACAGTAAGACAATAGTTTGTTCATTTCTCCCGAAAAGTGTAAATATTGTGGCGCAATCAAAATGTTTTAAACTGCCTGACAGACCAATGGTGTGAGTTTGGGGCGGGGCTATCTGTTTGACTCACCAATGACAGACTGTTTGGGAAATCTGTTTAAAAGTTCATTGTTTTTGCAATTTTGTTTGGTGATGCTAGAGGAGTAGAAATTACTAATCTTCTAAAGTAATTTATTTTATTAAATTAAATTTATTAAAGAGTAGCCTATATATTGACACTTTTTTTCTAAAAATCTGAACATTTTGAAAAATTCTAAAGTTTGGGGTCAGTAAGATATGTAAATGTTTTTTTTTTGTTTTTTTTAAGTAGTCTCTTAAGCTCACCAAGGCTGCATTTATCTGATCAAAAATACAGTAAAAACAGTAATACTGTGGGATGTTATTACAATTTAAAATAACTTTATTATTTGTCAGTCATTACTCCAGTCTTTAGTGTCACATGATCCTTCAGAAATCATTCTAATATGCTGATTTGTTGCTCAAGAAACCTCTCTTATTATTATCAATGTTGAAATCCGTTCAACTGCTTAATATTTTTGTGGAAACAATGATACATTTTTCTCAGGATTCTTTAAAGAATAGAGAGTTTAAAAGAACAGCATTTACTTGAAATATAAAGATATACAAATAAATACAGTACACACTTTATAGTAAAGTACAGCTTTAACTCGGAATAAAATGCATAAAAAACAAAAAAGTATATACTGTATGATTTTTTTCATTATCATGATAAATACTTCAACTCAAAGTGATCTTATTTTATTCTAACTCGTTACATGTCAGAATAAAAACATACATTAAAAAATCATATTTAAAAAGTACTTCACTATACACTACTGTATATGCCAACCAAAATATGATGTACATTTTAATTATATGTTCTTTAAGATAGTATATCTCATGAAAATGTAGGCTACATTAATTTTTAAATGGGAAAAAAGTGTTGGCAAGTCACTGTTCATCATTCACCAACCAACAACATTCTATTTAAATCTATAACCAGACCTAAAACAGTGTTTTTTTTATAAATGCTTTAAAGTGTTGCCAATCAGATACAAACACCACCGAGGACGGTGCCTTAATTCATCATTTCTCTCCCTCACTCTCGCAGAGAGAAAATATGTACACTCATGTATGCGTTCACGGAGGGGGTTACGCAGGCTCATAGCCAGCCCTTTTGTTTCTCACGACAGCGCCAGCTTCATTAGCATAAATTAGAATATTTCACGGCAAGAGAGCGACTCATAGCTATGCGTTACCTTCACATAACGGCACACGTCCTCCCGCACCCCTCGACTCTATCTCCTCGCCCGCTGTAACATATAACCCCCTGCTGATTAAAGAGAGTGGAGGGGATCTTTAGCACTGCCACACCACGCCAATAGCATTACATTAATCTACATTAGAAACATTCATTACATGCTAAACCACTCAGGCAACATGCCTCTTCCCAGCACATTCCGCACAACCATTAGCTTAAAGTACAGTATATGGAATGAATATGAAAATGCACTTCCCTCAAGTAAAACAATAAGATATGGCTGAGGCAACACTATAAGTGTATGGTGAAATCTAACAAAGGTACAAGATATCAGTGTCTTTTTATTACTCTAATACGCACTATTTAAAATGAAAAGGTGTGTAAATGACATTTTGGGGCTGTGAATAGAGTCTACATGATGTGTCGGGTCACATTTCTGTGTGTGTGTGCGGGTCCTCGATCCCTCCACGTTTCCCTGAGCACAGAGGTACGACAGCGAATAAATGTTGATCAGTGTTGATTCCGTCCAATGAGCGCGTGTCGACTGACAGTGTTCCTAAGCTGCGGCGAAAGGCGGCCATTAATCTTGGTCTGGTTTAAGTAGCATATATTAATTTGTGTCATTTTTACTAAGTCGAGACAGGAAGGGGCGCTCGCCAGTCCGTGTTTGACTGCTCACAGCAGCGGGAGGGAGGGGGGACTGATGGCTGGGGGGAACATAGGGGGATCTTTTATGTATTGCGCCGCCACTGCCGCCACTGCCGTCGTCAAAATCAAACAGCAGGACGCGGGAGAACGGCAATCGCCGGCCTTTGAATTAAACTAAATGAACTCCCGGGGTGTTGGTATGGCAACCGTAGCTGGAAACGGCACCGCCTTTTACACTTAAGCCACGTAAGGAAATGAATGAATTGAAATATGTTTGTAACGATGAGGATTTTGTGGCAGAGAGATCCCTAATGCTGTTATATGGATCACAGCCATTGACTGCACCGCTGAGGGGCTGAGTCTGACTCCACAGAGACAATAATAGCATCTGCAGAGCCTTTTACTGTAATTCGCTTTTTTACATTGGGCTACAAACTGCACCACAGACTAATATCAGACAGAAAAAAAAAGAGCTCCGTCGCATCTGCAAGCAGATTTCCTCTCTAAAGCAATTTTTAATCCAATAAGTGAGTAGATGTTTTCACTGTAATGGCTCTGAATATGATATCTGTCAGACAACTATGAACAAAGATCAGTTTGCAGAATGGCTGGCACTGATGCTGCAGATATCCAAACCGGCCTGAGAGCTGCCATGCTTATATGCACATTAGATGCATTCGAATCTTTTGAAAGGAAATATTAAATGACCATTGTGCCTTACACTAAAACAAACAATGACTAACAATCCATTTTGTTAGTCAGTTCATGCAAAAGTGAGAAACGGCATATCCCTTATTTAAAAAGTAATGATGTATGCAGTAGTGCTGTACGATTAATGGAAATAAAACCAATATCACAATATGGCTTTGTGCGATTAACACTTTTAAGGATTAATTTCTTTTTACGCAAAAAGCTCATGTTTTCAGGGTCTCAGAGCGGCTTGGTTAACAGTAAATTCTTCTTCACACAAACTCTATCTCTGAATCTGCTCTGAGTTTTGAGAATGCAACATGTGCTGACCATTTTCCCAAACTTGTAATAAGAAGTGCTTATAAACAAACAACCAAAGAAGATTTAAGGGGTCCATGCGGTAAATAAACTTATATTAAGACAGCCATAAATATTAGTTGGCCATTTTACAGTTATTATTATTATATTGTTTTTTTACAGTGAAATATTACAATAGTTCTTATTTTGTTGAACATTTTTATTAAGTAATAATAATAATTACAACAAAAATAATAATATTGATGTATAATCAAACAGTTTTGGGGGCAAATTGTGCAGACCTACAAAAGTGTACAGCATACCTGGACTTTTTTATTTATTTAAATATAGCATTTTAAATCGCGATCACAATTTTTATCTGGAAAAATTTGATTTTCCCACCAAATTGTACAGCTCTAATCCAGCAATAAGGTTTGGTTTGCCACAAATTACAGTGCTTATGATTAATGTCATGTGTGGAGATGATTTAATGGAGGAAGGAATGGGTTTACATGTAAATAAAGGTTTTGATCCTGAAGCAATGTGAAATAATATTAACATGATGTCATCAGCCAATACTCTGTACGGAACACAAGTACGAAAAGCAACCGTTTCAAACAGGACCACTTTAACCTTAAGCCATGTCAATAATTATTCCATAAAATTAGGTTTTCGGTTCCTTTATTGACCATCAGCAGGAGGAAAACACCTCCCACACAAAAAAGCGCTTCTTCGCTATTCACACGGGCAACCTGTTATCAGAGCTAATTAGAGACTCCCACCTCCGTTATACATTTCTGTAATTAGGCTCTTAAAACATGATTAACATGTCTCAATTACGCCAGTCATCATTTGCATAATTTATAAGGAGCTCTAATTGCGAGTGAGTTTAGACTTGAAGCTGGGTAATAACAGAAACACACAGGAAACATTATGCTGCTACTGAGGCATGTCCATTCCAACGGCCCTAAGTATGATTAGAAATCACGTTCCAAATAACACAGGAGGAGGAGAGGCTCCCCTCATGTCGCTGTAGCAAACGCAATATTTCTCCACAATTCACCACGACGGTCGTTAGATATCACGCCAGCTCTAAAATTACGTGGCACGCAAAAGAACAAACGAGTTAAGGAATGAAGCCCAAACTTTATTAAGCGCGGTGTTGCAAGCACTACTAACGCGTCAATAAAGGCAAAAGAACACTGTGAATAAATATGTGAATATTACAAGAATAATATATCAAAATACAGCCCTCACAAAGTGTACTCTGTTGTTTACCTATGTGTTTATCTCATAATGGGAATTTTAATATATGAAAGAAAGACATTTATTTGAAGTTGAAAGTTATTTTGTACGAATTTCCCAGCTGAATCTTGTTAAAGGTCATGTGACATGTTTGTTAGCAATATATCAAATGTCTGCATATTGCTTTTATCAGCATGCATGTGCAAAATGTATAATTTGTATGAAATGGAAATTAATGTTATTGATCATTCATGCTTGCAATTTAAAAATAAATAAATAATTGTCACAAAATGTCAACTTCTCTCAGGTGATGCATGCTGGACTTCTCAAACTTAAAACCACCCCTTTCTTACAATTGACAGCAAACTCACATTCAGATCTGCCACTATCCAATCAACAACTGCTGGATTTGACGAACTCCCTGAACTACAGTTTTTTTCTTTTTTGGTTTCACTCGGATGTAGGTCTCAATACGGAAAAAAAGATCTCTTGCCACTTCATCGCACCATAAATGACAAGAAACGTTACCACATTTAACATTGGCCAATGAATTAGGGTCAATGGCATGACATTCATTTTGTCCAGAATCTATTCAAAAATAGTGGTTAGTGATAAGTACAGTATATTTTGAAGAGAGAACGTTTTTAATTTCTCAAATAAAATAGTTTTTAGGGCATAATTGGGGTTACAAACCCTCATGACTGACTATTAATTACTAATTGACAATTAATTAATAATTCATTACAATATTTGAAATATATATTTTAAAACTTTTTGGAACATAATGATTCAAATATATTAAGATATGAGATACCTTTTTACTTGATGGTTACATCACATGACATTTTTATGTTATTAAATAGAAAATGTAATTCTTAAAAGTGGTCTAAAAGTTGTTCAAACCAACATGAACACAACAAGAAAGTACATTTCTAAGTTTTTTTTAGAAAAGTTTTTTCCTTTTCTTTATCGTGGACTCTTATTCGTCATTGACCCTCTATGGCTCAGAGAGTTCACGCTAAGTTTAAGTTTATTTTTCAAAGCTCTGTCCATGATCAGGCAAATGTATGTCAATGTGAAACAGACCTAACGAAAGCCCCAAGGGTAAAACAGAGCTGAAACCCGATACCAACAAAACATCCAAGTTAATGTCCACCTTTCCAAACACGACCATCTATATGTGCCAGTCACTGAATTCAAATGCACACATTGGCCTTGCATTTCCCAGAGCACGTGGTCCACACAAATACACGGACACTTAAAATAATCTGAAACGCTTGCAGTGCTAAAGCAGCCTTGTTTAAAAGCCCCCACCCCACATCACGTCCTGTTCTGTGAGCCGCAGTACTTGTTTATACTCGCACGCCGGCCTGTGCCGTGTTAGCTCGGTCAGGCCCTGTGTAAAAATACACAGCGAGGTCAGGAGTTCAGGCCGGCTCTGTCTGCTGCTGGCACACCGTCCTGCCCCGCTTGTCAGCTGCTTGCCAGAGGAGGGCTCATCACCACGACTGTCAACACGCCGACGCCACCGCGCAACACGTGCTGCGCGCCGGGCAACTCGCAGCCGTGTCAATCTCGGCAAGACGGCCGTAGGTTACGAAGAATTACAGGAGCCGTGTCATTTTGTGCTCTCTCAACACGTCTGCAGATGAAATATATTAGCAGAAGGAAAATTTATTGTTCCTGTCGTAGAAACTGTGTCGTGTCTGAACAGGAATTACGAGCTGAGGTGGCCGAGGTGACGACGCACTTGATCCAAAGTTCTTGTAAATCAAGGTTATTGTGAGCAGAAAAAGTAGATTTTTTTAGACACAGAGCCACTGTTTCATTG
This sequence comes from Abramis brama, assembly GCF_963993115.1. Classification (NCBI taxonomy): domain Eukaryota; kingdom Metazoa; phylum Chordata; class Actinopteri; order Cypriniformes; family Leuciscidae; genus Abramis; species Abramis brama. The sequence continues at coordinate 26,171,668 of NC_139969.1, read as the reverse complement.
AGACAAGCTCTCGGTCGGCTCCATGACCTCCACAGTCTGTCACGAAAGCTAAGACACCACTGTTCCACAAGCACACTACGCCATTTCAACAAAACAGACTGGCTGCGGATTTAATAACCTCGCTTTTCTGGATTACACCTGGGACTCTACGGCTGCAACAATGTAAAACCATGAACGAGGCTGACTCTTTATTTAAAAAAAAATAAAGAATTAAAAAGGGCCTGACAAAAATGGTGGCTGCTCTCGTTTGGGCGCTCTGAGCTCAGCACATTTGCAGTAAATGTCACGGCGGAGGTTTGAGCCATTTTCTCTGTGGCGGCGTTGGATTTTTAGTGGTGTCTGTCTGTGCAGTGTGAAATTACACCCTCACATTAAAAAGAGACAGAAGTGAACCGAGGTACAGCTCACGGCTAATTCCGTAGGAGAGAGTACATGGGGGGGTTAAAGCACAAGGATCTTTTCAAATCAACCATCAGGGCTTCAGTTAGTTTATTTTCAGTGTTAGCTAAACCGTGTTGCCGACAGCATTTTCAACAGCATAAAACACTGACACCTAAAAACACTGAATTTCTTTTCTTGCTATTTTTGGGGTGTTTACTTAAGTTACAAACATGTTACTATCAATAGCATCCACTTAAAAAGCAGAAAAAAATCATTTGTTCTCTCTGAATTCCCAGGCCAAGGCTAAAAAAAACTAGTTTGCAAATGCTTCTGGCAGAATATTTGATGGTTTAAATTAAAAAGATATATTTATATTTATTAAAAATATTTATTAAAAAAACACTTCCTGTTCCATTTGACAAGTTTCCTTCCTTTCAATTCCTTCCACAACTGGAAAGCCCGAACTTTTTTGTGGTTTCAAAGTGAAACGAACAAAAAGCAGGAATCAGCTAATGTTAATATTCCGATATGCACGCTGATCAAATGCAAGTAGGTTTGATTTTGATGATCCAATGCTCCTAATGAAGTCCTGAGAGAGAAAAGCGACTGCGAGGAAGCTGAAATAAGCCCCCCTTGACAAAAACAACACCAGGGCTGCGTTCAACTACAAACAAAAGCTCAACATGAGGGGTGTTTTGGGTGTGTGTGCGACTGCGTGTGTGGGGGTGACATCTCACATGAAATATGATGAAGATAATATAGACAAAACAAACAAACAACTAATTCCCACACAGGAGAGTGACATCACAACTATAATTCGACCCAAAAAAAAAAGCACCATCTTCATAGTCTTACAGTTCTAATAGCTTGTTTGGAGTCAAACCGGGTTTATCACTCTAGTCAAAAGCTCTGCAGGTTCCTGGTTGCCAGGAACTGTGGGAAGAGAAGCAGGAGCAAAAAGTCAGGAAGAGGTCCAAGTCACTTTGTTCTTCATCTTGGAAACGAACTTTGAGTGAACCCCGGGTGACGCCAAGGCAGTTCAAAAGAGTCAGGCATAACTCTTTCCCTCCTTGGAAAACCTTGCTAAACAAGAGGAGGGAAAAAAGCAAAGCTAGTGCCATGAGGACCCTGTGATCGCTGACACTGTGGCCCTCAGAAGCCCTCTTCATTCGGTTCAGAATTTCACTGAGGACGGGGGAACCTCTACACTGCAGCGCCTTTCAAGACAGTGTGGCAGAGAGCCAACTTCAACTGCCATGTAATGAAATCTTTGTAAATTACACTTTGGGGCTAATTAGAAGGAAGATACGGCTGTGTGTTGTGGTGGTTGTTTTTTTAAGTTTTTTTTACATTTGTTGTTGTTTCTCGCTGTAGCAATCTGCCTCGAAAACCTTCACTCAGGGACAATCGCATAATCAAAACAGCATGTTCATTTCACTCTAATGAATAGTGCTTCTGGTGGACTTTTTAAACTGCTCTTAAAGTGCCGTACTCAACCAGCTGCATTTTATGCACACAAAAACCTCAAAACTTATCCAATAATAATGTAGAATCTGCATCTAACCAGACAGCGCAGCAAAAAATAAAAAAATAAATGGTATGTCACAATAAGTCGAGTTTATAAAACTCAGATGGGCATTGTCAAAACCATGAGGCAAAGTATTTTAAAGCTAACAGTCAGAATCACAATTTAATGAGTAAAATAACATCCTAAAATCATATTCTCTAACTAAAGCCATTGATATTCTCATATACTGTTGGCTATAAACAAAAATAACATGAGAAAAAGCCTCATCACTAGCTTTCAATGCAGCATAGCTTAACCACACAATGTAAATGCTGTATTCAGTAATAAACTTTAGCTCAGCTGCACAAATTATAACCATAGCACACAACATAATAATAATAGCTATCTATTTGAGGAATCTGAATGCTGTATAAATTACCAGATATTTGAATAACATGAATTTTTGTATTATTGTAATATCAGAACTTTCACATGATGCAGTCTAAATATCTAATAACGCACAAGACGTTATGCTCACAAGACACAATACATCACTGTATTAAAGAGCTCTGTAGCAAAAAAAATCAATATTTCAATATTCAGCTTAATGTGATAACTGGATTTAAACAAAGACTTGCAAGTTTTCGCTTTGTGTTCTCTATGTGAGACAGGAAAACCCACCTGTTTTTTCTTTTATTTCACACAGGACATTGAATAGAGCCGGCTTCATTCTGTGACAGTTCAGTGCATGTTTCCTAAAAACACAAACAGAAAATAAATAACAAGCCGTCACTATGCATGACCTGTCAAAACTGTCAAAACACAGACATTAGGCTTAGAAGGAATGTCTGTTATGTGTGATGGAAATTTTGAGTATTTTACAAATGGTTTTTAATAGAAGACAGCTGAAAATGGCACTAAATTGCACAGCACTTTTGGAAGTGATAAAATGTGTTAAACGAGCAAAAAAAAAAAATGTCATGTACATCATAGAGAGCAGCATGAAGTGGATTGCAAAGTGGAATTGCTATCAAATACTCAATTAAGGTGACTGGATGCTTTCCTTTAAAAAAATCAATAAATATCAAACAACAAATATAAATTACATATCAGTCTAAGAGTTTTTCAATATGCATGATACTTATTAATAAGGCTTTAAAGTCAAGTTGTTCAAATATGATTTCAAATGTAAAATGTTTGCATTTTCAAAGTGTTTTAGAAACACCTGTGTTGACAGTTACTAAGGCTAATAGGGTCAAGTGAATGAATTTGACATAAATTAGTCTTCATCTTACTGCCTTATTGATTTTAACTACTATAAATTGATGTTATATTACATTAAAAAAAACAAAAAAAAACATAAATTTGGACAGTACCAGATTTAACAACGTTCCTTCGATATGCAAAGCAGAAACACTGTATATAAGCCACATTGTCATTGCAGACTTATGAACTTTCTGACAAATACGTACGATTAAAAATTTGTAAGAATGCATGCTCAGTAACATTTATTTAATTATTAGATACTTGCAGTCCAAAAACTAGGGACTGAATCCACCCGCAACATGTAGTAAGTCTATATGGCACTGAATCAATGCGCCTTCTCATTTGTAACCTGCGAGATCCGGAGCAATTGGAAATCGAAACGATGCATCTGGGAAGAAGAAGACGACAGCTCCAGATTGTGCACAGAGGCGCTCGGAAGTGGCTGTAACATATTTGTAATACAATATAAAAAAATGTACGCCTGCATAAAAGTTTGAAAGAAGACGCAAAAAGAAAGTCGGTGCGCTTCGGGTGGCGCGTCAAAATATAAAAGCAGCTGACTTGTTAAATACTGACGACGTGTTTCAGTGGCTACTATGAAGATAATAATAAAAAAGACAGCATGCATACACTCTTAGATATATACCTGGCCTGTGCCTCGTCCAGACTTTGGTCGGTTATGGTCATGATTTGTTGTAATATGTCTCCAATGTCCTGTTTTCTTCCCTCGCCGTCCGCTCCTCCCGTGCCATCCTGCATATGCTGCGCCAGGCCGGGGTGTCCGGCCATGCCCACCCCGTGAGAGGAGTGCATCAACCGGGGCTGATCATCCATCCTCGCCGCTGTTCTCTAGACTCTGGTGACTTTTTCAATTCTTCCCTAGGAGAAGGAAAATTCCTTCAGAAACTCTCGCCGTCACTCCCCCTTTCGCTTTCTGGATGTCTGGAGCGCGCTTACAACATGGAGAGAGGGAGAGAGGGGAGAAAAGGCAAAGCTCCCTCTCACAGCTGGTTTGGGTGAAATCTGATCTGGAGAGCTGCTTTAGGATCAAGCCACTCCTGCTCTTGCCACCAAAGCCAAGACAACAGAGCCCAACTTTGTCTAAGGGCTGCTGTAATCCTGTGTAATCTGCGACTCTGCCGCGTAACTCCTTGTTTCCTTTGACAGCTTTACGACTGAAACAGCTCTAAGACGTGCTTTGAAGGCGTTAAACGTGGGGAGAGAAGTGCTTTTGTTTCGCACAGGTCTGCTGGCAACACTGACACATAACGGGAGGCTCCGCCCACCAACACTGGCACACAGCGATGGGGAACCGCCCATTGCCCGTGATTGGACGAGAGCGCGCTGTTGTCCCCGCCTCGGTTCTTCCACGGTACGTCAATCATATTCCTGAGGAAGGTGGGTCGCCGTAATAAGCTTTAAGATGTGGCGTTAGCGCTTGGACTGGACAGGGTGGTAACACGGTGATGGATAGGGGTTGAAGATGAAAATAAATAATGGCGTTTGGTGTAAAGCCTCTGTGTCCGCTCGGGACTTCCATGTTATCTTATTCTGTAAATGAATGTGGTCATTTAAGATCTGTTTTCATTTGATGCCACCGGTGACATTTATGAACAACATTTATTTTTGCGTTTGAAGGGTCCAAACAGAGTTGTTAATGTATTTTACTCAAAGTTGTCAAATATAAATCAAACATGGCTCATGGCTGGTGTAAATAGTCACATGACCAGAGGTATTTGTACATAATCTATTGAATCATACAGATTAGATTACCCTGTCATATAAATCATGATCATAATAAACATGAAGTGTAAGATGGGAGGAAGATGCCCACCTTAAGAACAATGGCATTTACTCTTAAATTGTGACACAGATGTAAGTTTGGCATGTGCATAATGTTGATGATGCATCAGCCAATGTGTTATTAAGGGAAATAAATAGAAACATTTACAAATGTTGTCATCATAGCACAAAATTTAACAAAGTAAAAGCAACACTACATTTTATTTTTTGATCATCATTCCCTTTTAACCATACATGCCTAGTAAAAAATAAATAAACCTAGCTGGGAATAAATTCAGAATTGCATGGGTTAAATCTGTTTGACTGGGATTTTTGTAAAGCATTTGACAGGACTATAAGCTGTATGGAGTCTCTTATTAAAGAAAAGTGGTTTACAACAATTTGCAACAAGACATCTTAGTTTCCTATTTTTCTTATGTAAACACCTATACAGTATATCTATATTTAATATCCATATTAAACATATATACACACACACACACACACACACACACACACACACACACAGATATATATGTGTGTGTGTGTGTGTGTGTGTGTGTGTGTGTGTGTGTGTGTGTGTGTGTGTGTGTGTGTGTGTGTGTTAATATGGATATATAATTTCATATTCCACATTCATTTCCACAAAAAAAAAAAAAAAAAGACCTTCATGCTGCTGAAAGACACTATGGTCACTCAATGTGTCTTGGGAAAATGATCAGACAGGCAGTTTGCTCAGCCATGTGGTCTATTTAACGGTATTAAATTCACTGGCTATTGACATGGAGCTCAGAATGTGGCAGAAATGTCACGCTCTGGCTGCAGGTGCTGGGAAAAGGACCAATAAAGAGAGTGTTAAAGAGGCCATTTCTGATGCCTGAGTACCTATCACTGGAACAAATATTCCAGAAGCACCACTCCAACTATTCATGTGATGTCTCATCTCCGTGCTCAACATATGAGGTGTGTCACCTTCCATTATGTTCCTTATGAGAAACGACACCACTTTAAACTGTCCTACTTAGAAGGCGACTGCTGACATATACTGGTCGTATAGGTAATATTTCAACTTTTTTATTGGAAACAATATCATCAATTTCAGAGAGCAAACAGATATGTGAGGGATAATGTATACATCCTTCAGTGCATTTGACTAAATATTCAGAGCTCATGTATTACATTCAGATGGTTTCAGCAAAAAATGGTTATTAAACAACAAAAAAAACCTTCTAAGAAAGATAGATAAGTGCCAAATTACAAATAATTGAAAATGATAAATGTAACACTTAATTTTTTAGCCTAGTTCTATCTATAGGAACAACCGACTCGTTAACATGAGAAAATCGAAAAATTTTCGATGCTGTGATTTCATATGAATTCATACAATGTGATTCGTACAAAAACATACGATTTTTTTAGAAAAAAGCATGAAGTCCCACCCCTAAACTTAAAAGCCCATTGAAGTGCCTTGGAACACGCAGCTTTGTATGAAGCATATTCAATGGTCCCTCCCCCTTTTCAAATAGCCAATAGCGTTTAGTTTACCTCACAGACTGCAAGTCCTACTTGACAGCACCATGGAAGCGAATCCGAGCGCTGATGATACGTTGGATTTAACAGTAGAGGTGTGAACAAATTCTAGCCATTTCATTCTTAACGACTGTACAGTTGGAAAATTGAATAAAACTCGAGCGTTTGAGCAACCGAATCCATATCTCCAACCCATATTGCTCCGTGACGCGTCAACGCCGGTTGCTTTAGCCAGGTGGTATTTATAGCATAGGGGGCAGGACACATTATATTCTAGAGAGAATTTGATTGGACAGAAGATGTGATGAGAAGCTGAAGTCCGCGCTAATGTCATAAAAATCCGTGATCCATTTTAATGGAAGTGAGAGACTGTAGTTTTTTTTTTATGTTTATATCTCCTAAATGCGAATTTTGTCATTGTTTTGAAACACACTAGCTTATTCTTAACCTTAAGGCTAACATATTCATCCTAAAAGCTAAAAAAAAAGTACATTTTGATTTCAGGGGGCCTTTAACCATCAATGGGGTATAAGCAGATTGGATGAAAACGTACATCATACAAATTTATACGAATTGGTCATCAATTCTTCAAAACAAAAAAAGTTACGAATTGCAATGAGCGACTAGTGCAATTCGTATGTTGTATTGGAACAACTTAATGTTTCTCTGCAAATAATGGCAAATCACTCTTGGTAAAAGACATTTTTCACATCGTGGCAGAAGTTAAATCGATCAATCAGATTTCTCATTAGTTGAAGAAGAGGAGGAACTAGTTAATGGTGAAAGGAATTGGCCCTGCTGCTGTGATAGTATCTGAAGACTGCTGGGCTGGAACAGATGTATAGGCTAAGTGACCTTCCTCTGTAAAACCAAACCACACTGATTGTCTGACCTCTTCACAACAATAGCCTACAGCCAGAACAGACTCTACAGCATCACGTATACCGTAGACACACAGCTCAATGTCAAACATCTTCAAACAAAACAGGAAAGAATACGGTGTTGACTCACAAACAGTTGGCTGCTTGTATACTTGTCCAGAAATGTTAGCAAAAAATTTAACTGCTGCATAAACAGTATGAACATCTCTTATTAATGAAGAAAAATGCAACATCAGGCTTGAATATAGCCTTTTGATATAGTTTGCCATATTTGAACATTTCCCGGTCATTCTGGCAGTGTCAGAAATTGCCCGCACATTAAAAAAACGATGGCCAGTCTGAATTTACAATGAGCTTCACGCAGCAAATAACACACTTACAGATATTTGACATTCTCTTGTAGACGCTTGAACTCTTGTGGTTTGAATTTAGAGTAGTTTGGTTTTCCCTACCGATCAGCACTTCTGTATTCCCAGCGGTGAGAGGAGCACATTGTGCTGCTGCCGAACACTTTTCTAGCTCACTCGTTTCATTCATATTTATGCCAGCTCATCTAAATTGTCCTCTCTAATAACGTGTGATCTGCATACGCTCACTTATATCAAGCACATTCATCTTTTTCAAAGCTTTGGAAACATTTAAATAGTTATAAATGAAATGGTTGTGCAGTGTGAGGCTGGATAGTTGGGTCAATCAACTAGAGTCCACGATAAAGAAAAGGAAAAATCTAGTGTAAAACATGTGACAAGTTTTAGAAATGTACTCTTTATTCACATTGGTTTCATTTGGTTTTGAAAAACTTTTATATAAATTACAAGAAAAGTTTTGATTTAATGACTCGAACGTAAAGATTTCATGTTTTGTCATGTCATTAAGAAAAAAGTAATATATTCCCTTGCACCTTAAATACATGCGTGTTAGCATATTAATTATATTACACAAGAAAAGTTTGACAAATCATGAGTCATTAATTAATAAATTTCATTACGTTTGTGTGGATTCAGACCACATGAAACCTGAACCACCAGAACCATCTTGCCTTGTAATAAATTGTCATTTTTTTATATTACTTGCCACAGCTGGTTGCAAAATATAGATGAATTCAGGATCTAAACGCAAGGAGTATCAAATTTAACATAGGAGTCAGAAAACATTAAACCAGAACAGAACAACCCAACATAACGTGACAAGAACTGACAAAGAACTGAAGGAAACACAGAGTAAAAAATACACTAAACAAACCAATCAACTAAATGACCAACAGGTGTGCAAATTAATTAAATAATGAATCACCAAGGAAACGAACTGAAAACTAGGACACAGAAGTGAAACATAATACAAAACTCACCCAAAACAACACAAACTCAAAATACCTGTTACATTACTCAAGCACTGAAGGTGTGTACCTATTGTAATCAGTAGTGTTCTTCTTCATCTTCTTCCACTCTTGAGTCTATGGCAGCTTATAGAAACACTAGCGGGAGAGTTATGAAATTTGGCACACAGCACCACAGCATATTTGTAGTCTCTAACTCAATCGCTCTAGCGCCACCAACTGTCCAAAGTTGCACTCATGTTTATGTTAATAACTTTTAAACCGTAAGGGCTAGGTACAAAATGCAAGCTCAAACACCTTTTGTCCGATTTTCACGAAATTCGAGTCAGATCATCTTCAGACCATGCCGGCAAAAAAGTTACAGATTTCGTGTCGATAGACAAAACCGTTTTTGTAAACGGCATCAACAAATATGATGGCATGATGCCAAAACGACTCTAAGGCTGTATCTCTGCAATGCTTTGTCATATTGACACCAAACTTTGCATGTCATTGTCACATTACTCCGACCACACCCCATCAATTTGTACAGTGCCACCTATTGGTCAAAAGTGATAAACCATTAAATCATAAATACTAGCATAGACAGTAAAAGAAATGGACACAGCGACCCCATAGACTTCAACGGAGAAAAGTGAAGTCGATTAGAAGCACTCACTTCCTGATGGTCAAGCGTACTGCGCAGACTCAAACTGAGCTTGATGACGTAGATGTGACGTGAGCAACCTGTCTGTCTTCTATTAGCTGTGCCAAGAGAAATCTGAATCATTCTCTTCCGAAACTTGCAGAGACGGAGAGTGTGAGTAGGAGGTGTCCATGAGCTAGGAGCAGGAGAAACTTTTGCTAAGTATTCTGATTAATTATTTTGTCATTTTGCCTCCACGTCCCCCCGATTGCCCGCGAGCTTCTCCTCCTGTCCATACGGTAATCTCTCTACTGTGCGACAGAGAGTTGCGTGGTTATGACGCAATCGTTAGCCTATTTTTACAAAAACTGCTTCTACGGGGCCATAACGTAAGATACAAGGTAATGGAGCCTTTAATTAACTTTTTTTTATTTTTATTTTAATTAATAGTCGCATACAAAAAATAAGCGTTACAAGTCATGACTCTTAAACTCTCAGCGAATTAAATATTAGGAATTTTTTTTTTTTGGCTTCTCATTTTCACCACTGGCGATCTTCGACACCAGAGGACAGACAAAATGATATAAGGTAGAGACTAAAGGTTATGATGTTACTTTGTGATCTAACGCAATTAACATGTTACAAAATATGAAAGTGTTTTTTATTGCATGCAACATTGTGAATGATTTCCAGAAGCTTTGGGTTTCGTTAAAAAAAAACTTTGGGATTTAATCTATCAATTATATATTATTCTTAAGTAAGACATTAGATTCTCATCACCTCTGTCATGCCACGATGTAACAGAAGCACATGACACGTCTATTGATCAATGTTGCACGGTGAGTGCAGACCAGGTTGAGAAGACATTGCAGCGCTGCAAGCTTCAAGTACATCTATCAGGGGGAGGCTGTGATGAAATATTCAGTTGTTTGGGGCGCCGTATCCCCCAAGCATGTATAAAAGGCAGTGTGAAATAGAGAGACCTGGACACAGCTTGAGTCTGCATCAAGTGCAAACCTGAAAACCTCTCCATCTCGCAGACTTCAGGTGGAGCTAGAGGAATTAAACTTTCATTGAGCTTTAAATGGGTTACAGGTCAGCGGTTGATTCAGCATTTTGCGCTTTCCTAAAGCTTTGGGGATGAGAAGAAATCTACCTGTTCACTTAGCATCGCACCTCTGAGGAAAAGCTGTCTTTTTTTTTTCAGTCATTACCTTCAATGTTATAAATGCAGCCTAACACACAAACCCCATGATCTGAGTGATTTCAAACCCGATCAAAAAGCAGGAACAATGTTACCCTGCTATTTCATATGCAAAAGGCTGTTTTCCATAGAAAAATGCTGAAACGTTGGTTACTGGTAACTTTAGCTCATCTAAATGTCCCTTTTTGAGTGTTTCCCCCGATCATCCCTCCACAAGGCTGTCAGTTTCCTAGGCCATTGTGAGGACACACACCACGCAGCTCTTCCTGACCACAGTAAAAAGGGAGCGGGACCTGTCATAAAGCATTCTCGTTTACGGCTGCAGGGTGGATGCTTGGAGGAATAGAGAGAGAGAGAGAGAGAGAGAGAGAGAGAGAGAGAGAGAGAGAGAGAGAGAGAGAGAGAGAGAGAGAGAACACTACTGTAAATGTCAAGAGATGCTACTGGAAGGCCACTCAGCACCTCCCAGCCTCCCATGCGAAAAGGCCACTTAGAGCAGTGGGCAGATAGCAGGCTGAGTTTATGTGCTGACCCAGCGCTCCAAATCAAACTTACAAATAGCAGGGGCTGGGCGGGCTGGGCCGGGGGAGGCTGGGGAATAAGAAAGACATTGAAGGAGAGAGAAATTGAGAAAAGAAATAAACAGGACTAACAGAGACCTACATGTTTAACACTGACAACACATCATCCACCTTAGCTTACAGTAAATGCAGGTTTGGGAACCGAGCACCTGAATAAGAACTCAATTCTCAATCAAATTAAACTGTGTTCACACTTGGCAGGTTTGGTTTGGTTAAAACAAACTATAGTGGGATTACTCTGTTAGTGCAGTTCATTTGAATAAGTGTGCACACTGCCATCTGAAGCCGGACCAAAGACATCTAAAAAGATGACTCATATGTACGCACGTATCGGAATCGGAATCGGCCATTTATATAGCGCTTTCATATGTACTACTGTACACCCAAAGCGCTTTACAATCATATCAGGGGATCTCTCCTCAACCACCACCAGTGTGCAGCATCCACTTGGATGATGCGACGGCAGCCACAGTACAACGGCGCCAGTGCGCTCACCACACACCAGATATAGGTGGAGAGAGGAGAGAGAGTGATAGAGCCAATTCAATGTAAGGGGATTATTAGGAGGCCATGATTGGTAAGGGCCAGGACACCGGGGTTACACCCCTACTCTTTACGAGAAGTGCCATGGGATTTTTTTAATGACCACAGAGAGTCAGGACCTCGGTTTAACGTCTCATCCGAAGGACGGTGCTCTTTTGACAGTATAGTGTCCCTGTCACTACACTGGGGTGTTAGGACCCACACAGACCACAGGGTGAGCACCCCCTGCTGGCCTCACTAACACCTCTTCCAGCAGCAACCTGGTTTTTCTCAGGAGGTCTCCCATCCAGGTACTAACCAGGCTCAGCCCTGCTTAGCTTCAGTGGGCAACCAGTCTTGGGCTACAGGGTGATATGGCTGCTGGCGCATTTAGCCCAGCGAACAGCATTGTTTTGGATTTTAGGTAAGTTCCGTCACAAAATATATGTAATTAAAGCTGTATATATATATATATATTAGGGGTGTAATGGTACATGTATTCATCCCGAACCATATAGTACGGACTGCATGCAGTCGCACAACAAATACATTCAGTCACAGGCGATCCACACTCCAATACAGAAGGGGGTGCATGTGGCAGTGCAGCGCTGTTTGCTATCAGTAAAAAGTGCAGAAGAAGAAGAGAGGATGATAGATAGGTTTACATCTCTCAACCAGTGTTTCAACTGTGGAAAGATACACTATATTGCCAAAAGTATTGGGACACTCCCTCCAAAATCTTGAATTCAGGTGTTCCAATCACTTCCATTGCGACATGTGTATACAATCAAGCACCTAGGCATGTAGACTGCTTCTACAAACATTTGTGAAAGAATGGGTCTCTCTCAGGAGCCCAGCGAATTCAAGCGTGGTACAAGCTTATTGCCACCTGTGCAGTAAGTTCATTCTTGAAATTTCCTCACTACTAAATATTCCATGGTCAACTGTTAGTGTTATTATGACAAAGTGGAAGCAATTGGGAACAACAGCAACTCAGCCACGAAGTGGTAGGCCACGTAAAATCACTGAGCAGGGTCAGCGCATGCTGAGGCGCACAGTGCGCAGAAGTCGCCAACTTTCTGCAGAGTCAATAGCTACAGACCTCCAAACTTCGTGTGGGCTTCAGATTAGCTCAAGAACAGTGCGTAGAGAGCTTCATGGAATGGGTTTTCATGGCCGAGCAGCTGCATCCAAGCCTTACATCACCAAGTGCAATGCAAAGCGTCGGATACAATGGTGTAAAGCACGCTGCCACTGGACTCTAGAGCAGTGGAGACGTGTTCTCTGGAGTGACGAATCACGCTTCTCTGGCAATCCCATGGACGAGTCTGGGTTTGGCGGTTGCCAGGAGAACGGTACTTGCCTGACTGCATTGTGCCAAGTGTAAGGTTTGGTGGAGGGGGGATCATGGTGTGGGGTTGTTTTTCAGGGGTTGGGCTTGGCCTCTTAGTTCCAGTGAAAGGAACTCTTAATGCTTCAGCATACCAAGACATTTTGGACAATTTCATGCTCCCAACTTTGTGGAAACAGTTTAGGGATGGCCCCTTCCTGTTCCAACATGACTGCGCACCAGTGCACAAAGCGAGGTCCATAAAGACATGGATGAGCGAGTTTGGTGTGGGGGAACTTTATTGGCCCACACAGAGTCCTGACCTCAACTCGATAGAACACCTTTGGGATGAATTAGAGCGGAGACTGCGAGCCAGGCCTTCTCATCCAACATCAGTGCCTGACCTCACAAATGCGCTTCTAGAAGAATGGTAAAAAAAATCCCATATACACACTCCTAAACCTTGTGGAAAGCCTTCCCAGAAGAGTTGAAGCTGTTATAGGTGCAAAGGGTGGGCCAACTCCACATGAAACCCTATGGATTAAGAATGGGATGTCATTAAAGTCATTATGCATGTAAAGGCAGACGTCCCAAAACTTTTGGCAATAAAGTGTACCAATAAAACTGCTTGAGAATAATAACAAACTTAGCATTACATTTACCTCAGGTATTTAGTGTCGACAGCAGGTTAGTTCATTAGAGAAATGAACTGTAGAGAGAAGCATTTCATATATGCACTATATTAGCCAATTCTTTATATTTACTTAACCTATTAGTAATGTCTTGATTATTTAATGTATGCTACTATTATTATATTTCAAAAATGAATTGGAGTAGAAACTGAACTTTATAATTAGATTAGAAGTTATTGCAAAACCAGCCTTATGAGCAATTTACAGTACATGTCTTTTTTATTTGAGTGTTAATTATTATATCTAAAAATAAATAGCAGCTCAATTTAATAATTTGGACTCTGTTGTTAATTGTAACCTTTAATATTATAGTAATGTGTAATTAAGGGCTCCCCGTATAGTTTACAGCATTAGCTAAGATACATTTTTTTTTATCCTTAAGACAATTTTAATTACAATAGAATTATAAACATATACACATTTGTTAAATAAAACACAGAACTACAAGTGTGAACACACCCTGAAATACCAGAACTGAATGAAGTTTATGTTTATTATGATCATTGCGCACATGCAATCTTTCACCACTGCTAAATCTACAGCACGAAACAAAAAGCATGATCACTGAAGGTCTGAACAAACGATTTCTGAATGAACAACTCTTATGAGTGTCACAGGGATGAAGATGAAGGAGAGTTCAAAAAGGTTTCTATAAACAAAATGGTTCTTTAATGAAAACAAGCTCAGGTAATCCACAACGACAAAGAGAAAGTAACAGCGTGTGTAACATGCATGCACGCACGCACAAACAACCAACAAACACAGTGAAGGTGAGGAACTTAAATACACAGTGATAATGAGGAGATGACGAACAGGTGTGATGATCTGATGAGTGTCCATGACAGCTGATGAGTGGCGGGAAAATCAAACAAAGGAACAGATGTGATGAAAGAAAACAAACTGAAAGTCCATGAAAGTAAAACTAAAGATGAATAAGATAACTGTGACAGAGAGCCGGTACTTTTTATTGAATCTAAACTGCAGAGAATCTAAACTGTTGTCCGACTCCCCCAAACGATTGAATTAAGTTGCATTTCCACTATCTGTGGCTTTTGCATACAACTGTCGAATTTCGCCCCCACTGAAAGTTTAAAGTTGGCCATTATAAAGCTGTCTCAAATTGCAAAATCCTACCAGTGCACTGAAACGTTCGCTCCCAAAAAAGTCCCACGATGCACTATGATAACCATGCAGGGATCATCAATGCTCACAATGGCTGCGTCCCAAATCGCATACACTCTTGAGTAGGTACTTATTTTTATTAAGTAATTACCTCACGACCGCTAAAAAAAGTACGTTCTATATAGTGAGTGTGTGTAGTATGAGTGTAATCTGGACGTACTACATTCAAAATGTTGTCATTATCATGTGACCTACCAGCGTCAGTTACGTCGCTTCACTGCCATTCATAAATCCTCTCCCGTGGCCTCATGGGATAAGAAAGTGTCCACACCGAATCCCGCCGGAAATAGTATGTCATCCGGGTACTTTTTGCCTACTCTTTTATAAGTACTGTGAATTCAGACATACTTCTTTTGTCACATACTGTTTTTCGCTTACTATATAGTAGGGAAGTGATTTTGGATGCAGCCATCGTTCCCCTTAACGGAAGAGTGAAACATAAATCCCATGAGCCAACATGTGACATGTGATACACGTTATTTAAAATACAAACAATATTTAAAATTTGGGGGGCATACATAGACAGGTAATGAACATAATCAAGCTAACATTTAAAATTTACTTACGGCTGAAATGTTGCACATATATGTAACAATCACATTTATTTCTCATGATCTGCATTAAATAACATTAAAAAAAAACACCCTTCTGCTGTTGTTCATGAATACCAGTAGTGATGTTGTACAATGAGGATGTTGTCATGTCGCCAGAAAGAGTCATCAGTGTTCCAATGTGAAGTGAACCAGTATCCTTACTGTCCTTACCAGTGCCCGAATTCGTGTACATGATATACTTGTCCACGACCTAAGAAGCTAGGGAATTGATTAAGACGCACCTCTAGTTTAAATTAAGATTGACATTATGAGTTTCGTCGTATTTTATAAAAAATAAATAAATGAATTAAATATGTTTGCCACATTTTTTATATTAATATATAGTTAATACCAATTATTGCACTGCATTGTATTCACTCTAAAAGCATACCTTTTGCAATTATTTGATTTACATTTATTTATTACTGAAATTATGTAATTTAATTTCTTTCTTTTTTCTTTTTTACAAATATTTAGTCTTTAAAAATACTAAAAACAAAAATCTGTAATGGAACTGTTAAGGAACCAGAATTTTTCAGAGGAATCAGAACCAGAATTGCTCAATTCTTTACGATTTCCATCCCTAAGTGTTAACATGACTTTTTAGACCATCACACTCAATACTTATTTTTCTTCTTTCCTCTTTAAAAAGTGTTAGAAAGGGGAAAAAACCTAACTAATGCAGAATGAATTTTCAGTGCTGTTCATAGCATTTTCCAGGCGTATTTGCCTTAATGAAATGGCTGTTCCTTGTCACAGTGTGTTGTCTTTTATTCCCCCTCCCTTTCTTTATGCCGTCTTATAAAATCCCTGAGCAACTCCTCGCGGGAGTGCTGTGGGAAAATCCGACTGTCAGTGACGACAAGACAAATGAATCGCGGTGTCAGGCGCGTCTGACTTCAACGATGACAGATTGAGAAGAACTGTCCCTCTGTCGACAGGCAAGCTTCAGTTTTGAATTAATAAATCTGAATAAAATATTTCCCCTCTCATAATAAGGAGCTCTGCCGTATGTTTCCATTCCCAGTGAGCGTGTGCGGTGAGTGACCAAGGTGGACAGAGAAGACAAGCTAACCGTAATTCCACCTGGCCATCAGATTCCAGTCTGTCTGTGTTTGTGTTTCTCTAGAAAAAAATAAAATAAAAAAATAAAAGAGGAAGCTCTGAAATATCAAGAGTCAAGAGTCACTGAAATATTATTTGCATTGTATATAGATTTGAGAAATGAATGACCACTGAGAAAGTTGAAATTACTTAAAGAATAGAAATTTTCTTTTGATTTTGAGGTGAAATGTTACCTGGACATGCATTCATCACCTATTCATTAATTGGGGTGCATATTGTGAAATATTGTGGGAAAATGTAGGGAGAGGAGTGTCTCTCAATTTCGATAAGTGTCCAAAACTGTTTCTCAATATAGCATCATAATATCACATAAAAAACAAATAGGAGTTTATATGTCTGTCGCAACAATTTTCCACAATCCGAATTGATTTATTGCAGAGAGCAGCTGCTTTAATTGCCGTAACTAATGACCTTTTAGACTGGCAAACAAAATCCCTTAAAAATGAGGATAACCAAGCAGTCGTATTGTTAAATAGGTGTAAATGGTGCTGGAACAATAGGGAAAGCCTCCCCTGGAATCTGTGGCCCACAAGGAGCAGGATAATGTATGTGAACATCTGGTGTGTGCAGAGGGCTGCCAGGACAAGACAAAGCCACGTGTCCAGGCATGGATGCACACACACGGTCCCCGGCGACACACACATGGACACCTCACCTGGCCAGCCTCAAAAAAAGAGGAATAAAGATTCAGAGGAACAATGGCTCCCGTAATAGAACTGGCTGGTGCTGAAAAGAGCTGAGGATAAAAGAGAAAATGCTGAAAGAAATGAGAAAAGAAAGAAAGAATGAAAGAAAGAAAAAAAAGAAATAGAGGGAGAAAGAAAGAAAGAACACATCCATGCCTACAGGGCAAAGAGTATATAGCTAGTGATGGAAAGGAAATCTGCATCTAAATGTGACAAATCTTTATGCTCAAAGGCTTAGCAAATGAATATGCATGAGAGAATAAAATTATATGCCTTTAAGCAGGGCACTTATTGTGTGTGTTCACCCTCAGAGGATTTTCAAAGGTACAGCTGAATATGAAGACAATATACTGCAGAATCAAATAGCGAATACGGCCATATAAAAAAGCCCTCGGCCAAGTGTAAATGTCATGACACCATTCAATGTCATGCAGACTGGAGCCTCAGAGGGTTCAGGCAATGCAGAGAAAGATTAGATATCTGCAATTGCAATCCATAAAATTCAAGAGCAGTTTTAACAACTTCTACTATAGATACAATAGTGCACATTTTTTATTACACAGTTGTCTATACTTGATTCTGGCTGGTCAATCACAACATTCAGTATGCTATATACACTCACAGAAATTGCAAGTAAACTTCACAAACAATTACAAAGGCAAGTACACTGAATTAAATGTGCCAATTTGAAGTACTGCAATGACATTTTGAAAACTGAAAAATAGTATTTTCTTGTAAAACAATCATTTTTACCGTCCGGTTTAATGTCTCTCAAATCACTCAGTCTCTCTCGTCTCACATTATACAAACTCCGATTAAAATCTCTTAATGTCCACTTATTTATTAACTGATCACCCTGTCAGTTTATTTTGGGATTATGACTGGCTGACACCAGTACATTATCCCTGAAATACTGCATTTAATGTATATACTGTTCTTTTAAATATGTAAAAGTATACAGTGTGCTACTAAAGGGATATGTCTTTTAAAAAATTGCATTTCTTTTAACAGTTACTCATGTCATTCCAAAGCTTTCTTTCTTCTGTGGAACGTAAAGAATGTTTTGCATCTGTGTAAGTCAGTGGCGTCCAATACACTATTGGACCCCATTGGCTTTCTTTTTTTGTCCCACAGAAGAAAGTCATACAGGTTTGGAAAGACGTGAAGGTGAGTATAGTTTTGATCCAGATGGGGTCTGGCAGCTGTGGCCATCATCCACAACCATATTTGGGTTAGATTGGGGGGAGAGGCTTTTGAGGACAGGATACTTGTTATAATGGACTATGTGATGCAAGGTAGACCACAAAGTGTCTTACCTTCAGGTTAGAGCTGAAGAACCTCTAGGTGCTGGACAACACAGTAAGAGCATGACGGGGGAGGGGAACTTAGAGGTGAATGGGCCATCAAATATTGAAGAAATGTCAGATGAAAACAAGATGCATCATTTGAAAAAGGCACTAAATGTGCAGCGCAATCAGGATGAAGATTGTTGGGAAGATCACGGAACCGTGGCATGGAGTTCTTATGGCAAGCTGGTTAAAATAACACATTTTGACCATTAACTATTTTTGTTTAGCCACTAATGCTACCCATACTCTGCATGACTTCCAAAGTCGTCAGATTGCTGTTTTGTTCACACTACACAACAGTCTGTGGTTGACGATGTCAGTTACATTTCACAGGTCTATATATTAAACCTGCATCTGTGCTTCTTAAACCTGCAAATCATGTTGCATTTTCAATAATTCAAACACAAGCGTCACTCACGTAAACGAGCAGATTTGCCTCTGATTTTGAGCTTTCGTCTGTGCTCTCCATTAACTTTCAGTGAGCAATCCATGTTAAAATTGTGTGTGTGGTTATGAAAACGTGAGGAATAAAGACTAATATGCCATTTCTCTCTTTTCTCTCTCTTTAGAGTATGGAAGCAATAGGTTACTATCGTAATCCCGGTTCTCTGAAACATCGAGTGGAGAGATCCACCTATGGGAAGGGCATCCGTACCTGACCTCTGCAGAAGCATCCAATTGCACCAAGTCTGGCTAGGCAGACAGAAGCGTGCAGACAATGCCAGGTAAGGCCCCACCCCCTTAAAGGTGCTCTAGGTAACTTTTTAACCTTAACTGAACAGCTTTGGAGTCAGTGGAATGGTTATATTACTTATTTCGAGTTGAATGGTGGTGGTTTCGCACCCCCCTGGTGCCCGAGAGCGGAAAAAACTCACTTGCAACTTTGGGCCGGCGGGTCGGCGTCAGGAAGTATCGCGTGATATCAGGTCTCGCGATGTAATGAATTGCTTGACGGCACTGCACACGTACACGCCCCCATTCAAGGACCAGCTAGCTATGAGCAAAGGGCAACGATAGATTGAGTTATGGCTGAGGCTGTAAAAAAGATGCAGAAAGCTAGGAAATCTTTGTCGGAGAACCAGTGAAAGAGGAAACGGGATACTGACCGAGCAAGTCAGACTCGAGTAAATATCGGACCGGCTTTTTCAGAATGGGGAGAACTGAGAGAAACAGAAGCCTGCAAAACGGATGCTGATCCTGCTGTTGCACTTGTAAGTATCTTTGGAATAAACTGTGTTTAATATTTAAATTTCAAGTAATTGCGACCTCAGGATGTTTGCTATTGTCTGTAAAGGTTTTTATTATGATCGCTGTCTGTTACGGGCTTACTAGTACGCTAGATACTATAACTTTGATGTTAGCATTGTCATTAGCAAACACGTTTGATTTCTGTAGATGTTTGGCCGTTCCTCTGTCGGTTTTATTTGTGTAACTTACACTTTTATTTTATGTCACTAAGTCAACGCGTCTGATAATAGGCAATAAACATGTTGCACATATCATGATCGAGCTAGAAAAAACGTTTGAAAACTGATGTTTTCTTAGACAAGCAAAGGTAAACCGTCATTCTACCAGATTAATTTATAGACCTTACTAATATAACTTTAGACAAATATTAGCCTCCGATATATATATATATATATATGTCGTTTTTACGACAGAGTGTTTGAAAGCATTTACTACCAGACACTAGGGGGAGCTAAGTAGAGAAAAAACACTCAGACTTGCCTGGTGTCCCTTTAACTGAGGGCATATAACGCCTGCAAGCGCTGCTATTCTCCAGTTGACATTCGCTTCTCGCGATCTCTGCACTTACACAATTCAGTTGGATTTACACTGCACACTTGGTGCAATTGGATGCTTCTGCAGAGGTCAGGTACAGATGCCCTTACCATAGGTGTATCTCGAACACGAGATGATGAAAGAGAACTTATTACTGCCTTGGAATTAAAAAATATAAAAGATGAATGCGACTTTTTTTCTCACAATTCTGACTTTTTATCTCACAATTCAGATTTTTTCTCACAATTGCAAGTTTATATCTTGCAATTCTGACTTCTTTTCTCAGAATTCTGAGATATAAACTTGCAAGTTATAAAATCTAGTTCAGTTCTGAGGAAAAAAAGACTGACTATTTCTCAGAATTGCCACAAGATTTATATCTTGCGTTACTGATTTTTTTTCTCGCAATTGCAAGTTTATATCTTTCAATTCTGAGAAAAAGTCAGATTTGCGAGAAAAAGTCAGATTTGCAAGAAAAAAAGTCATAATTACCTTTTTTATTTTTTATTCAGTGGAGGAAACAAGCTTCCATATTAAATTGCAAAAGTCAGATTGCGGAAGTAAAAATCCCTTTCATTTTCTCTATAAAGAATTTCTTCTTTATTCTTTATTCACTTTCATTACAGATCTACCATGATGAACTCCAAGGTTGTTAAGGTGATGATGCATGCTCCTGTAGAAGCTACAAGTGTGATTTCAACTTCATTATTAAAAAAAAATACTGTTTAATTGTAGAATTCTAGAATTAATTGTAGGATTATGCTGTTATGGAAACTAAAATTGTATTTGGGCACCGTATTGAGGGGAGGATGGATGGGGCCATGTATCGCAAGATCTTGGCCAACAACCTCCTACCCTCAGTAAGAGCATTGAAGATGGGTCGTGGCTGGGTCTTCCAGCATGACAATGACCCAAAACACAAAGCCAGGGTAAGAAGCATCTCAAGGCCCTGGAGTGGCCTAGCCAGTCTCCAGACCTGAACCCAATAGAAAATCTTTGGAGGGAGCTGAAAGTCCGTATTGCCCAGCGACAGCCCCGAAACCTGAAGGATCTGGAGAAGGTCTGTATGGAGGAGTGGGCCAAAATCCCTGCTGCAGTGTGTGCAAACCTGGTCAAGAACTACAGGAAACGTATGATCTCTGTAATTGCAAATAAAGGTTTCTGTACCAAATATTTAGTTCTGCTTTTCTGATGTATCAAATACTTATGTCATGCAATAAAATGCAAATTAATTACTTAAGAATCATACAATGTGATTTTATGGATTTTTGTTTTAGATTCCGTCACTCACAGTTGAAGAGTACCTATGATAAAAATTACAGACTTCTACATGCTTTGTAAGTGGGAAAACCTGCAAAATCGGCAGTGTATCAAATACTTGTTCTCCCCACTGTATGTATTTCTATACCTCCGCGCACCCTGCAGAGTTAAGACTAGACGTCAGTCACCGAGCAAAACAGCAGCTACCTTTTACAGTTCCTCCTGAACCAAAACAATGAGCTTACTGTCATTTGTAAGAGATGGAAACCCATGATGTTATACTGTTATAATTTATGCGTTTAAATGGAAACACTATCAACACCGAAATGATCCTGCAGCAGTCAGGTGATACAGTTCAGTGCTCTTTAAGTTGTTTTTTGTTCATTGTTATTGTAATGTTATGTGCATGAGGTAGATGCTGTACGTGTTCATGCGTTTTGAAGGAGGCGTGGTTTTGGAGATGCTGAAGGGAGCCTATTGCTAGCCTCTCCAAAAAATTGCCTACCCTACCTGTAACTCAAAAGTAACTGATTTCCATATACTTATATGCTTCAAATTAAAGTTGTTATTATGCGATTCATCTCAGAGCAGCTTGGTTTGATTCACAGCTTTAAACTTTACTGAAATCTTTTTTTCTAAATGCATATGGAAAAAATAGTTCCCAGACCAAGGCCGCTGAAAAAGTGGGTGGTCACATTTACCCTACTCAGAATGATGTCTCAGTCAGCCCTTAATTAACACCTGGGGTCAGCGTTTATCCAGCAAGATTATTTACTTGATTTACGGTGGATACAACACCACAAACACTAAGCAGGCCACCTTCTCTGCAGGAAGTTTTCATCTTTCATACGCAGCTACATTTAATAACCTAATAATGATGAGGCCAGTTCCCTGTTGGCTAAATATTTCCTCCACACAATAAGATAATACAAAAGAAAGGGGAAAACACAAATAGAAAAAAATGGGGAGGACAGAGAATGAGGGAGAAAGAAGCTGCAGGAGCCTGAGCAAAACGTCTCTAGTCAGGAAGGAGTTAAGGCCATAAAGATGTACCTCAGCCCTGACCCTTCACACTCCAAGGTATCCCCTGCGTGGAATTCTTATTCCCCACCAAACTGACAAAGTGTTTTTAATCTTTTCTTGCCCTCTCTCCTGGAGATTGGGGAAACAAAAATCAATACTCGCTGGCAGGCGATCTAGCAAGCGGGTGAATTACAGAGGCCGCACTCCGGCCACAGCCGCACAGAGGGAGGCCTTGGAGGCGAGGGACCTTGGGACTGGCGTTTGAGATGCAAGGGTCAGCGGTTCAGCCCAGGTCCGCAGTCTGAGGAGCGCCGTATTTACTGCAACGGCTCACACCGTAATGAAAAACAACTCTAGGTGAGGAAGAAAGGGAGAGAGAGAGAAAGGGAGAGAGGGAATCTCAGTGAGGATGGGGGGGGGGGGGGTGTTTTATGTCTGTCAGCAAGCACTCAAACAAAAGCTTTGGAGAAGAGGATCGGTGCGGGTGCAGGACGAGTCATGCGTATAAAACACATTATTACTGTAGAATAGCATGTGTGTCTATGGTCATTATCTGTTGATCATACCAGTTACACCCCTGATCATAGTAGAGAGAATGAATTAAACTTTTAAAGGCATAGTTTACCCCAAAATTACATAATTTACATAATTCTGTTTCACACACAGAAACCGAAATGTAAATTATTGAAGAATCTTGACTATATATTAAAAGTAAAAAGCTTCAAAATAATTTTTAACCCTTAAATGCATGAATTTTTCGCCAATCATTATTACATAATTGGGTCTTTAGCGACCCGGATCTATATCTAATACAGTTGGATCTCTACCTGTCGCGATAATATAAAACTCTCCTGACATTAGAGTAACAATAAAATAAATAAATTACAGAACAATAAAATAAAGCATATTTTGTTACCTTTTGGAGCTTGGTTCAGTTTGAGCAGATGCTTTATACCATCATCACTGTCTTCGTCAGAGCTCATTTACCAGTACATTCAGCATCTGGCTTATATTCGCCATCTCAAACAAAACTATCAATTTCAACATCTTCAAAATCAATATTTTGATCGATGACAGCTTCTTCACCAGATCCACCATCAAGTGACAGTGACACTAATATCTGATTGCGTTCAGTACTTGCTCTGCAGTAAACTGAGCCATTTCAAGTTATTGCTGATGATACTTTCTAATCTTTTGTTTTCTGTGCCTGCAGTAACTATGAGTGAAATGTCACTTCATCATTGTGTATCAGACATTGCCACTTTGTGGAATAAAGGTGAATTGCACATATTCAGTCATCAAAGATTCAATTGTTGTTGCACAGAAAACTATTACACACTTCGGGTCATTAGCGACCCTAAACAATTTTTTACAAAAAATGAATGGGAAAACAGGCATTCTTTTATAATTGGATTATTTTTTCTTGTTATATTGTTTATAATGAACTGATTGAGGAATACTAAAAAGGTTGATGTCTAACTTTAAAAAATGAATGAGGAGGAGGGTAGGAAATGACGTCTTGGGTCACTAAAGACCTGAGGTATGCGTTTAAGGGTTAAAAAGCACTATAAAAGGTATCATTTAAAGTGGTTCATGTGACAATGAATTCATTATTCTTGAGATCCAATATATTCTTGGAAATGTTCAATTAATCATTTGATCCATTTCACAAAACCAGTCTGATTTGTTCAGAATCCTGTCCTTAAAGGGATAGTTCACCCAAAAATGAAAATTCTGTCATCATTTAATCACCCTCAAGTTGTTATGAATGAAAACCCATATGAATTTCTTACTTCTGTTGAACATAAAAGAAGATACTTTAAATAATGTTGGTAACCAAACAGTTGCTGGTCCCCATCGATTTCCATATTATGGAAAAAACAAATACTATGGAAGTCAATGACCGTCAACTGTTTGGTTACACACAAGCAAAAGCACACAGCAAAATTACTAAAGCTTAAACTAAAATTAAAATTAAAACTGACATTTTTAAAAACGAAAACTAATTCAAAATATTAATATAATATAATAGCATATAAATAATACTAAAATAACACTGGATACAGTTGAGGCAATATAAAGGGAATAATTTCTGTGAATAAACTGACTTCCTTCGGTCTGTTCCTCACACAGTTGCTTTGTGAATGTTTGAGCTTTATGAATTCAAAATTCACGCGCATGAGTCGTACAGACCAGAACAGTGCAGGCCACTTTTATGTTGTTTTTGCAGTTGTTTTCTCATTTTTAAAGCGTGACAGCGCCAGTCCTTATTCACTTTCATTAATTTAAAAAGATATACCAGAGTATTGTCCTTTTATGTTCCACCAAAGAAAGGTTTGGATCAACATGAGGGTAGCCTAAATGAAGTAAAAATGACCACGAGTAAATGAAGACTGGTCTTCTTAAGGGTATACAAGTCCAGATGTACACCTGACACAGACTGAAGCAACGTGAAATGGTGATGATATGAACAAATTGGATAATTAATCATTATGTGCAATCTTCAAAGGCATGGATTGGGAAAATCTAGCTTTTACTTATTACTCTGTGTAATCAGTGCAACTGAAAATATTCAAAATATGTTTCCCATTATATCTCTTTGGTTTTTCACATTCATAATACACTCAAAAGCTATTCAACAAAATATAAAGCGCTTACTATTGAACAGCTAAATTTAGAAGTCCTTTGCAATCAATAGGCCGGCTGGCACCTGTCGATTTGTTTCTTTCTCTGTTAATTATCCACTCTAGCCCAGCAGCTGTCGTTAGCAAATCAAATAAAGCCAAATTACTTCATGTACCATAAATCCGCATTCTTTTTCTAATGCGCCTTTAAGAGTTTAAAAAGACATCATAAAAACCTGCCATTAAATTAAGCACGCGGTAACACAATAGCATTCATGACTTGTAAGTTTTGCTCTATGAGATAATAAATCAAAGTCAGTGACAATTCAACCTCTTTACTGATTATTAAGATTACAGTCCCTTTTGCATTCATTAATCATTCCAAATATTGTTTATCAATGTGAAAGAGAATATCAGAACACACTTCTCCCATATATTTGGTGCCATTTCCAGCAAGCTCATTCATGACTGACAAGGACAAGCTACAGTATATATTACCAATTCACCAAATGAAGCCTTTTTTTTATTTTCTCTTTATGAAATAAGCACCTCATTTAGGTAAACAAACATTCTGTGTTGATGGGGAGATTGTTTCAGGAAGCTGTTGCAGAAATGTCAGATTACTCAATTATCCCACCACCCGACAGCTGGCAGGCAAAACAATTAGGACTGTGAAGATGATAATGATGATGATGATGAACTGAATCTATAATGCCTTTATTTTTTAAAACAAAGCAAAAGAATTTCTGCCGTGACCCTGGGCTTGCGGGCCTACAGCAGGGCTTGGTCCAGATCACACAGGCTGATGCCGATTTGGGACAGACAAGGTAATGCTGGAACGACAGACAATGGTAATTATGCAATTTTAATTATGGCTCCCCTTTGAAGGCATGAATCCAGAATTGAGGCCACTGTAGAGTATAGCAGCATTTCCATTGAACATTTTGGAGCCCTGGGAGTCCATTGCTGTAGATTGATTTAGACAACAGGAAGGAGGTGAGTCTTTCTGTGATCAATGATTGAAAGGTGGCTGATTTGTTCGCTCTCAAAGGGCTCTTTTGCCCTTTTTCTGAGGCGATAGAGGAAATAACTACGCTCACAAAAAAAAAGTGTTTAGTAACATGAGATTAAAATCAACCAGAGTCCAGAGTCCAAAATGGGGGGGGGGGATGGTATGGGACAAATGTACTAGCATAAACATGTCTTTGCAGCCATAAACACATTTTGCATTATTACTTTGGATAAATGTCTAAATACATAAATGGATAGTGACTTACTTACAAATACATTTTATATATTTGAATGCAAATATATTCATTTATTATACATTAATTTATTTGTTACAAATATTTCTTACCAGCCATGAAAATGTACTTCACATTTATTTATTCAAATTTATTTATTTTATACATTGCATTTTATATTAACATCTATGCATTTAGCGGAATTTTATCCACAGTGATTTAGATACAAATACATTTATTGAAAACAAATATATTTGTTTATTATATATTTATTTATAACAAATATTTTTTACTGGCCATGAAATTAATTTTTTTCATTTACGTTTACGCATCTTGGAGATTTTGATCCACAGTGACTTACATACAAATATATCTGTCCCTATTACAATGGAATTTATTTGTTTTTTTCCTTACATTTTTGTGACAAACAGTGCAGGTTTCACGCTTGGTTGTTGCCAGTAGGAATCGCACGACGAAGGAGTAGAAGGGAAAAAAGACTTGAATATAATCCACAAAAGTACCCCTGACAGCAACATAGTGTCGGCCCAGATCCAGCCCACATCTGGTACGCGTGGAATTCATAGCCCAAACTATGTTCCTGTCTGGGACACGTCAATACAAACACTTAACTTCAACAATAACGTACGAAGAACTAAGGAAAACTGAACAAAATCAGAATGGGAACAAACTAGACCGTGAATGAGTAAGCAGGGGAACTAATAAAAACAGGCAAACAAAAACAGAACACACAGCATTACAGCAGGTCATTTGCTGCATTATATACAGTAGGAAATGAGCCTGTTTTAGTCAGTACATCTGACAAAAACAGTTAGAAGCATTGTGTTTTTGTTTGTCATATCTTTTCATACCAGCCAACTGGCAAGCTTTATTTACTATAACTAAAGTCTAATTTTACTTGGCCATTGTTCATTTTGGATCCCCACAACCATAACTTACCAATGTCAAAAGCAACGCCAGCCAGGTGAATCATCCTTTTGAGCAAACCAATAGTTGTGGAGTGATGCCCTATTGTTCACAGAGATGTCCATAATTCCTACTATAGTTTAGCTTCAGTAGACCTTTGGGGTTTCAACCACCAAACAACAAGCTCCTACACAGAGACTTTTCAAAGACGGCTTTGCACTTCTGAGTTTTGCCATCTCATCTTCGTTTGTTAAAAATTTCATGTAGCACCTTGGCACTTATCGGGAACACTCTGCGAAACTAAACGACCTGAACTCTGGGCAACCCCCGCTGAAGGGCTTTCTCTTTTCTGTCTCTCATTTGCATTAGCATATTAGAGTGTTTTCTGGGAAAATGAGCTATAGAAATTAATTCAGGATTAATTGGTGCCTTTATCTCGTTAGGACAATCTAATTTGGGGGATGATGGAATTGTTTAGACTCCCTTTTGCATAATTGGATTGCGGTGAATAGCTGTCATTATCGTCTCTTTAGCGGTGTCTGCGGACCCCCTCTTCCTGGCCTCCACCTCGTAAAGAGCCATCACGTGTTCCGCCAGTATTTTGCTAACCCCTGAAACACAAAGCTGAGCCAGAGACGAGCATGTGGCTAACAGCACAGCAGTGATTAGCTCTCATATAAAACCATTAGTGCACAGTCAAAACTGTTCATGGGCAAGCTCGTACTCCATCCCATCTGACACAAGCATATACAGTAGGTGCTAACAAAGGAGACAATGGATTGAGCTTGAGCAAAAATAGATGCTTGGCTGTGTACTTGTTTTTTTAATAGCATTTCAACTTTCAGATACAAGTTCTCAGAGGGCAAATGTACTAGCAGTTAAACGTGCCAACGGTGTATTTCACCATTACTCTGTTCTTATACTAGCAGTTTTGATTGGCAGCAGCTTTTGACAGTAGCCTAATTATCCGCCTACAACCAGCTTCATCACATCCTATCATGCTAACAATAGTATCAATTTAAATTTTCCAAACCCTCATCCATCAACCTAGATATGACCCTCTGAAGGGCTACTAATCATGTAGAAAATAGAAACAAAAACAAATGATTAAAGGAAGTGTCTTAAAAGTTAACATGAAGTATATTTTATATATTTTACTTTATTAATGTAACATGCATGCCCGTTTTTTTTCTTGATGGGAATAATGTAGTCCCAGCCTAATGTCATTAATATTTGTAGGTATTTGTACATAACGATCACAGTTTGTGTATGATTGGATACATACTAAAACATAAAATACGACCATTTAAAAAATAGTATTTACATACACTACCATTCAAAAGTTTGGGGTCAGTATGATTTTTTTAATAAAAAAAATGATACAAGGCATATTTGTTAAGGCCAATTCACATTGCACTGACATACGTCACTTCTCAGATATCCACAACCCGACAAACGGCAACTCAACATGTTGAGTTGGCGAAACAAGTGCCAACCAACGTCCAACAGACGCCGGCGACAGGGGTAACACACTGATCCGACAAAACCTGACAAAGCGTCTGTCGGTGCAATGTGAATTGGCCTTTAAATGAAAACTACGAAGGGAGCCGAATTACAGTTAACGCTTTCACTACAGTGGCCAGCTATTCAGAAAGCCATTTCTTGCATATGCATGGGTTTTGATGGATAGTTGCACATCAACCACTACAGTGGACACTAGTGCATCATCCTATACACTGCCACCAGAGAATTTTTTTTCTCCAAACCAAGATGGCCAATGGCCAGTCAGAAATGCCAAGTTGTGCCGGAATATCCATCCATTCCCTCTAGGAGACTCTTGCAGGTAAAAAGAAAAAGTTGTAACATCAAGTAACATCTAAGGAGTCACATCATTGTTAACTTTTCCAAGTACTGATTTTAGATTAGGAGATTCCGATTAATCATGCATCACTACCTATACTTTATGCTTGAAAATACTTAATCTAGAATGTAATTTGCAGTTATGTCAAAAAAGTAATCTGATTACGTAATGCATGTTACGCGTTACTCCCAACACTGCTGTTTTCAGATGAGATTAGAAAACTTCTGATCGCTATTTTTTTCCACAGACCGAAAATAGATCAATAGATCAATGTAGATTTCATTCTGAGGTTTTCTCAGAGAGGAGAGCTATGGTAGAAATTTGTCTATTTTAAACATAATTATCAGCTAATAAGGGTACATCGACATACTCTGGTAGATTGGAGGGAGCATGATCATTTTCTACATAGTATGAGTTGGGTTTTCACAGAGTTGTACCAAAGACTTGAAAGGGACTTTGATTGTACCTCCACCAGATCTTTGATGGAATCACATCTTCATGTTCTGATATCAAAAGACATGCAACGTTCAACTTGTTTGAAGTTCTTCTCCATCTTCCAGTCGAACAGGAACAAACTCAATTGCGTTTGCAATAACTGAAGCTTTATTATATTTTTGTATATATTGTACAGTTTTCACATGATTTTATATCATTTTAGTCATTGGTTTGTGAAATACACAGTATTACTATGTTTAATACAGTATATCTTCAGTTAAAACCAAAAACGCATACTGTCCACTCAAGTGGACATCTGAAAAACTCTTTAAAAAATGTGTTAAAAAAAAAATTTAGATCTCGTTTTGTATGCCCTAAGAGCAATAAAAACACACAGCAGAAAAAAATCCTGACTGATGTTGACATAATTTATGGATGAAAGGGTTACAATGAGCTTCTCATGTAAAAGACCGTAGTCAGGGTAGCACCATATTTAACTTTTTAAAGCAATGAAAATGAGGCTGTGAGGGATAGAATACAGTGTGATCAATGGATTGTCCTGTGTTTAAAACATCTAGTGTCTCCCCTTAAATTCAATATGGCATCTAACCTGACTAAGGTCACACATCCAAAGCGTGCGCACAGAAAGCCGCCGCTCATTCTGAATAGTGCGCAATACTGAACTGAATTCTCTTCTTTTGCACTTAAACTTTTTAAACAACTTGCACTTAAAATTTTTTGTCAAAATATTCTCTTAAACACCGTCGGTTATGTTTTAAGTGAATGTCAACAGTTGACAAAGAAAACGTCTAACGGTATATTGGATCCGTGCGGCTCTTAAAAGTGACAGCAGCTTTTCCGGCTGCCGTCTCTATAATAACGTTAATCAAATAACAAAAGAGAAAATTCACTCGCTGTTCTTGATTGAATAACTTTTGTAAATATATCTGTAACGTAGCCTATATTTTATTCATAAAGTTACATTCCATTAATTACTATACCTGTATACATGAAAATCTTAAAACACCATTATTTCAATCGTATCTTTGTTCAGTTGTATTTATTTGTGCAATTGCTAACTGGTTTATTTGTTCTTTTTTAATTACTGAGTGTTTACTTGTCTTTAATAATGCTTATATCAGTTAGGCTAGTGGTTTTTGCTTTTGGTATTTTTAAACCATAGGAAAAAGTTCTTTGTGAAAGTGTCGATTTTTGTTCATGGTTTTCAGCTACAGTGAAATGTTTTGCAATAAGACTTAGTATAAATGTGAATGATATCTAAGTTTTTTTGGGGTTTTTTTTACCTTATTGGAATCAAAATTAGAAATCGATAAGAATTGGAATCAATAAGCAGAATCAGAATCGGAATCAGAATAGTGATACTCAAACGATACTCTGAACATACTTTAATAATATCATTGAACAAATAGGCCTACAGTAAAATCAATATATCAATTCTATGAATTTATTATTTAATAAATCTAAAAAGATTTGTAAACATTTGTTCATCTGGTTCTTCATACATATACAAATATGTGTCCTAGAACCACATTTTACCTGCGATTACTAATGAGATCACAATGAATATCCTGATTCACTCGGAGTCATCACATTACAGAAGCAACATGGGTTACACGAAAAGGGTCTCATGTTGTCTTTAAATGCTCATTTATACATGGTCAGATATGCTGTTCTTCAGCACATATGGATGTTTTGCTGGTTTTTATCACCGTGCACTATTCTCAGAGCTGCCGCATTAAGACGTTCCATTAACAGTGATCGCTGATAGAATGGGGAGGTCACTGGAGTATCAGTTGATTCACTGTTGTCAGCACCCACAATTCTTGTCTGCCTAAACTGCTTGGTAACTATGGC
The DNA here is from genome assembly GCF_963993115.1 of Abramis brama. Classification (NCBI taxonomy): domain Eukaryota; kingdom Metazoa; phylum Chordata; class Actinopteri; order Cypriniformes; family Leuciscidae; genus Abramis; species Abramis brama. Next base: position 26,140,068 of record NC_139969.1, on the reverse strand, counting down.
AACAAGGCTGGAGGGCCCACCATTGTCTCACATGTGGTGAAAGGAATCAAGGATATTTTTTACACAGCAAGAATGAGTGTGTGACAAAAGTGAACAGGAGAAATGAAATGATACACAGCCAAAGATCGATATAAGACCACAAAGCACTTATCAAATTTGATGGGCTCATCATAATAACTTTTTTTTCACCCACACTAAATGTTGATGACTGAACCCTCCAATGAAGTTTGAAACCATCTTCGCTTGTCTCCCATCTTGTGAGCTGGATCATCAGTGATGTGCAATTTGAAAGCATTATTATTCAAGCACAGTTCCTAATGCTATTATACTGCAGGCCATTTGAAGTTGTAAACAACAGTAGAAAGAGAAATGAAATTCAGTGTGCCACTACCAGGCAGCATACAGTCAATAAAGTCTATCCCATAGGGAGAAAGGGATTTTTATACGTATTTTTCAGGGGAAATATGTTGGGGTTTGTCTCATGCTACACAAATTGTCATTTTGGCGGCACTATTAAGGTTAGAAAAGCATCTAAAAGTCTATTGTTTTTATCTTTAATATGTAATATGTCTATAATGAAGTAATGAATACTGGTAATTTTCTATCGAAATACTGCCTGACGGTGTTTGGCAACAAGTAAAAAATACATATGAATATCTTTGTGTTACTGTAACATTTGGAAAATAGAGTACGTACTTCTAAGACCTTTTCTTTAGGAGGTTCAAGTTTTAAAGATGGGGTCAGACCCTCCAAACCTCCAACCATGATTCTAGAAATTCAGGATATTATAATATCAAGAATTGTAAAATTTAGATGATAGTCATGAGGTTCCAATTAAAAGTGAGCTGTCTGCAAAAATACTGTTTCACACTTTATATAGGTGTCTTTAACTACAATGTACTTACAATGTATTTGTTGTGTCCATGTTATATTGCAAACACTTACACATATATAATTACAGAAATTACTTACAGCTGTAATTACATGCAGGTATTTTTAAATATAAGTACAATGTAAAAACATGTATGTACTAGGGCTGTGAAAATTAAAAGAAATATTTAATGTAATTAAGGCAGCATCCATTTTTTCTGTCATCCTTTGTCTGCGTTAGAGTATATGATCACGCTATCATTCATGCAGGTGCTATTAAACCGCAATTAAAGAACTCAAATCTTTACTGGCGCGTTGTCTGTGAAGCGGCTCTCTGTGTTCAAACATCTGACACGCACAGAATGCCGCTTCACTTCTCTTTCGCACTCAAACACACAAAATTATGCCAAAATTCCCACTTCAAGTACTCTCGTAAGTACAGTCTTAAATTAGTTAAAATGTGTAAAATGAACGTAAAGAGTTGTGAGAAAATAGGTTTTGTGCCAGATCTGCATCTTAAAGTGACAGCAGCCTAATAAATCTGCTGCTGCTGTTTCAGCTTTTGTAGCTTTAATAAGGATGAATCTATATTTAATTTCTGCAGTGAAGACTGTGCAGTGTTTGATTATTTGATTTCTGTATATTTACTTAATTGTTAGACCTACCTGAAAATCTTGAAGCACTGTTTACAAGGTTACATGGGCCAAAAACTATGAATGTGCAATGTGCATTTTAGCAGGGCAGGTAAAAAAAAATTCTTCTGAGCCAGTAGAGAAGAAAAAAAAACAGCGTTGAGCCCTGATATATTAAAGGGCATATTACGGTGTGTTGCAGAAGAAGGCACGAAGATGATGAATAAAGTTCCAACACATAGTTTAATAACAATCCACATGAAAATAATCCAAACTGGCAGTAATAACACACGTAAACGTGACCGGAAAAGTGACAACTTAAGTAGCAGACTCAAACAAGATAATTAATCCAACACAGCTGAACCAAACTCACTAATCACGGTAACCATATCTTACTAATACAATTTATTGATTATAACTTATTTTGAATAAATTACTTTATTAAACTTAATATAATCAATTATCCTCTACTTAAAATAATGAGTATTGTGAAATTTTCGAATGGTCATGCGCAGTACATGTAGGTGGAGTCAATTCACAATGGATTCTGAGGGGAGAAGCACATGGAAAAGTGAGTTGGTGCTTGTTTGTCAGGGGTTTTTTTTATTTCTGAATTGCCTAATATACATTAATCGATTGTGTAGTAATCAGATTAAATAACCGTTACATGGTGATATTGAATGTGATGTTATTTTATTGAAGTTGTTGGATTGTGCTAATCGAAATTAGCAGTCTAGCATTTGCAAGTTTGATATTTGGCTGCACGTATTCAGTAAAGAAACGTTTTTTTTATGTTTTAGATGTTTTTATTGTGTGTGCAATTTAGACTGAGGAAAATTTTTACAGATTACTCTAATGATTTATATTTGGATGTTTAGAATGTGTTGAACAGGGATGTTATATTTTATATTATTTCAATTTTTTTGATTTCTTTAGATTAAAATGTTTGAACACTACACAGTGATACGTAATTATTAATTAAAAACGTAATTAAAAAATATATATAAATCTTTATAGTAAGAATTTTGTAGGTTTATATTATTTTCTTAAGTTGCAGAGGTTTTTTTGTGGAATGAGACATTAATATTATTTTCTTAATTTTCAGGATTTGTTTTATGGAATGAGATATACAATGCAAATGTGAGTATTGTGTTGTTGTTTTTTTGTTTTTGTTTTTTTTGTGGCAGTGTCGCTTAAAACATGGAAGCTCCAGAACTAGTCCATGCCTTCACACAAACTGTTTGTGTTCATTCAAGTTATTTAATGCATTAAAGATGAATTTAACAAGAAATCATTCCCAACATGCAAACCAAACAATTATCCCTTTAACACATTAACCAAAAGCCCAATGTATATTTAACTTTTGAGTTAACATTACTTGACCAACAAGTTTTCTTTACTAAATTAATTAAGTTTTGCCAACTAAAAATGAATACACTACTTTACTTAGAAATTTTAAGGCAATCCGTTTCCTCACTTTTTCTAAGTAAAGTCAACTTATTACATTTTACAATCCATGTAATAGAGACATCAGTACTGTATCAAGTGATACTGGCCTTCATTCATAGTGCTTAATAAAAAGATGCCATTAAACAAATATTTAAAATATACTGTCTTTAAGTAGTGTCTACATTATTTTGAAAGTATTACAACATAAAAATATATTAAAAACCAAAAAAATGTAAAGTTAATTACAGGAAAAATTGTGATTCATTTGTAGAAAAAATTTAATCGATTGACAGCACTAGTATGTACACAATAAGTGCATTATATCAATGTTTAAATGTTAGTAGGTGATTGGGACACTTTTTTCCAGTCATCTCAATGGCAAAAAGTGTCCCAATCAACCTGAATTCAGCCTAGTTAAAGACACCTGATAAAAGGTGGAACCAAATATTGAATAGTAAGTAAATATTGATAACTTTGAATCTTGCGCGTCTTTCAGGTCACAACCAGTCAGCGCATGTTGAGAAGCAAAGAAGAAAAAAATAAGAAAGAAAAAAGGAGGATAGGAGAAAAGCAGAAATGGAGAGAGGAGAGAGCGAGTGAAGGAGCACTCCTACGGGAGTTGGAGACATTAGGACCCATCAGCTTGACATACGAATCATTCTCTCATGTAAACATAAATATGAGAGTGTGTTCCTGAAGTCGTGGCAATTTCTGTTGCTAGGCTACGTTGCATTAAGCAGTGTAGCTGTCCCTGTTCATTTTGCTCCAGGGATTTCAAAGATAGCAAAAGAACCTGCCACCTATAATGAAGATTTTCTCCAAATATGCAGCCTTTGCAAGCTCATAAACATGGCTTTAAATGTATCAGTATTAGGTTGTGAAAGTAGTTTTATTGTTGCATGCTACTAGACCCTGTGCTGCGTACAGAATTAACTTAAAACTTCATTAAGAGAGCGCAGAGATGCTCAACCGGGACTGGTGAGGTGGGAAGAAGTGTATCAAATAAGCCCAAAATGTTTTAATATCAAAGAGCAAAAATGGGTAGTATGCAGCTAAAATATTTCAGTATTTTGTGATGAGTATAAACAACACAACACATTTCTCCTGCAGAAAGTTGGCTGGATGCTTCTTTTAGTTGAAAACGATGGATGGATGGATGGATGGATGGATGGATGGATGGATGGATGGATGGATGGACACACACGGCAGCTGCCCAATGGATCGCAGTATTATTTACTGGTTTTCAATGTCAACGGAAACACTTCTGAAGTGTAAGGCGTTCTAAGCGATACGTGATTACATGCTGCTAGAAGTAACTGAATGACAATTTAAGTATCACAAGATCCTGTTGATTTAGTACATATGTCCTTCAACAGTTTGATTTCTGAAGGATTCATGGGCCTGTGTATTGCTTTTCCTGGTGAAACAACCACAGCAACAAGAGATTTTGGAGAAAATTATTTTCTGAAGAGGAACTGTTGTGCCGTGGGCATGTGGTTTAAAAAAAATGCCTCTCATTTCACATCCTCACCTAATGTGATGTTGAGCGCGTAAATAGATGGATGCCTATCGCAGCACATCAGATTCAACATTCAACACTGGGATATAGAATTTCTCGGCGCTTAAATTGCATTGACGCATCGCTGCAATGCTGCTCTATGCATTTATTAAATGCACACAAACCTGTACGTTCACAACAGCATTATCAAAGTCATTTGCTTATCTTTAATTTCAACCTCAATTCAACATATTGAAGAACACAGGCTGAATTCGATAAACGCTGAACATGTGTGGAGATAAAAAGTGGTTGATGTGTTTGCTTGCCTGTAATTCTTTAACTGTCTCAGTGGTGTTATTCGCTCATAACTCTGACTGATATCTGCACCGGTACACTCAGGGTGTCTTTCTGGTTTTATTTTAGTACGTGCTGCTGTTCTTCAATGTGTGCTCAGCATTGTTGGCCTGAAATAAGGTTACTATTACAGGCCAGGTTCATGAAATTGTATGAGCGGTCCTAATCCATGAATAGAGGAGTATGCAAGCCCAGCATAAAGGATATCCCCAAAGCCCTGAGCTGAGAAAGACAAGAATAAATGACAGCGACGTGACAAATAGAAAACACAACTCAACAAAATGCGAATAGATTTGATTTTTTGCATCTCTGACAAACAGCATAGGAAACACCAGTGCAAAAACTGAATATGATGTCGCAAAATAATAAAAGACATCAATGATGAATAAATAAACAGTTAAAAAAATTCCTAAAATGGCATTTATATCTAGTTGCAAATATATATATATATATAGAAAAAATATTAATAATGTTGACAATAGGTATTATGGAATGACATTTTTGTGCCTGAATATTTTACAACATTATATCGATATATATTATTAAGTCAAACAAATAGTGCACTATTTTACAGAGAAATTACTTATAATGTAATTTCTTTAACCATTTATACGTTTTACATTTATACATTTTTCTATAAAACTTTTTTTTTTTAAGGAGAACTAATTATTTTGTTACAATTTATTATTAATAATCAGAATAAACGGTTTCTTCGCCAAGTAATAGAGTTAGCTTTATGTTTGAACAGCAATTTGAGGCATTTCATTCAGAAAATTCACATTTTAGTCATATTGGCTTTACAGACTTGCTTTGGAATTTTAGATATGTTAATTAAGATATATCACTTTATTTGCTAATGAGTCTAACAAATATTTTTTTCCTGTTATTTGTTCTTGGTTCTCATTATTTGTGGTAGTACTATATATATATATATATATATATATATATACTGTATGCATATAGACATAGTACATACATTTTATAATGGTTATTTATTTATGTTTTTAATTATATATTATATAACAGGCAATGTATTTGCAGACATTATATATACACACAAACATCATATGATATAAATACACACACACACACACACACACACACACACACCTTTTGCCTACTTGGTTTAACTGTAATAAACAGATTTGTGTTTGCTTCAAAACTACACTATGCCATATCTCTAAACAACATATTGAAGCTCATATAGCTCCTCTTTGAAATGAATGCCTCAGAATATAGAGATTTGTGCTACACGTTGAAAGTCTGGCTCACAGTTTGCTGGACGATGTCCAAGAAAATCTGCTATCATCAAAGCAGTAGAAACGCAACACTTCTCTACATCATTTCCTCTATTTCTAATAATCTTTTCTGTCCTTAGATTTGAAAACTGCCAATTCCTGATGCTCGAGTAGGTCTTCTACACAATAGACCATTATGATTTCAGAATATGGAGGTGAGTTCAGTGATCAATAATACTTATATCCCCTAAAATGGCAAGAAATAATATCTGAGGCTAATGTGCCTGAAATTCTCATTTAAGAGTCTGTGTGCTAACCTCCTTAGCACGTCCCCTTGAGGAAACGGGGGATATGATTAGGAATTCGTTAGCAGGCTTCTATTTTTATGCTGATGACACACTTTTCTCTCCTCTCTCCCAATGTTGCTGGCTCTTGACTTTCTCAAATGCTTCTCAAACTAGATCAGCTCTTTGCCACAGCGACGAGAAATGTGACACGCTGTTCATTAAGAAAAAAAAAAAAACAATGGCCTCAGGGAGACGGTGGCAGTGGCATAATGGATGAATCTGATTTGCACTTTACATTGTAGAAAATGGTTAAATTTAAAGTTGCTTGATTATGCCTGGAACTAGAGATTGATGGATATGTCTATTGATCTATGGTGGGGGTCTTCACTTAACTTTTCATGTTAACTTTTTAAAGGAATAGTTCACCAAAAAAACAATTCTTTCATTGTTTAATCACCTTCATGACGTCACAACGATACATTACAATAAATTGAGCATTCAAGATTCATGTATCATAAAAGTAGTCCGTACAAAAATACAAAGAAAAATACAAAGGTTGGAAGGTACAAATGTAAGTCCAAATCCAATGATCAAGTCACATCCTTGTTTAGACCATCATCTGATACATTTTTGAAGGCAGCATACATGTATCCTGCATATGATACCCCACAATCCTTTGCTTTCTATTCAGTGAATTGCTTTGTTAAAAAAATAAAGATGCCATCTGAAAGTTGCAGTTGGTGGTCAATTTGTGTCTAAATGTATGTTTTTCACCTACTTTCCCCAATTTTGATGAAATTTCTAGTGAGAAAATCATATTGTAGTAGCCTAATTAAATATAAGCTAAGTTATCACAAAAGCTTGCTGTATTTTGTTGTAGATCATTAAACCGTTACACTCCCTAAGAAGTCTTTCCAAAATCAGTTTCAATTTCAAATGCAGCGTGAAAGTCATGAGACACAATACTGAGTGAAAAACAGATAAAAATGTATTAGAGTGTGGCAGTTGTTATTCACAGAAGGTCTTTCACAAGTTCCTTTGCCCATATAATCTTTAAGCTAATAAGGTTGAGCGTATTTGGCTTGCTGTCCGCAATGGAGGGGCTTCAAGGAAGCAACTTCAACTCGAGCTTAGATATACCCCCCAGTGGGACTACTAATGCTTAGATGATGAGTATGGTAGCAAGATGCCTAAATTATGTTGGTGGAGTTGGGGAGGTGGAGGGATGCCAAAACAGCTGATGCCAGAGCAAGGTGTGCGGCTGCTTATATGCTCCGGCAGTTAATTGAAAGATTAGATGGGTTCACTCCTCCCGAAATTAAGTTGTGAACTTCACTAACATCTTCATGAAAGAATGAAGGAATTGGATGTAACAGACATAGGCCAGTAAGAGCTGTGCATATAAACCTCACTCCCCTGGCCTCAAGACGCATGTGGTATCTAGTGCCTTGTTAGCACGCCTGCCTCCCACACAGGAGACCCTGGTTCGAACCCCGTTCAAAGCATGTCGAGTAGGATTACATTTGGTGCCGTGACCCGGGTGGGAGTGAGGTTTAGGGGGGTGAGTGTAACGGACGGAGGCCAGTAAGAGCAGCGCAAGTAAACCTCACTCCCCTGGCCTCAAGAGGCGCGTTAACAGCTGCGGTCTTTAGCGTCCTTGTTAGCGCCCACCTCCCACTCCAGAGACCCCGATTCGAATCCCACTCAGAGCGGGTCAAGGAGGACCGTTTAAATGGACATCACTACTTCTCTTATGAACATTTAAGTCAAATCTTTTCAAACGACAAAGAAGTGAGTAAATGATGACCTTTTTCGTGTTTGGGTGACTTATACCTTATAAGATTCACAGAAATTAGAAACTATGAATAAAAACACATATGAATAAAGTCTCTTAATTCAGTTTTGTAACTCCTTGTTTTGTCTGCAGCGTCCTATTCACATAAAACACTCCTTCCACTGACAAAGCTATCGCAGCTCAATAAAGGAATGCCCAGATGCAGAAGCTAAACTGAAACTCATCTAATAATTATAATTTCTTTGACTGGTTAAATGAAAAACAAGTTTGAATAGACAAAGCTTGGGGTGGAAACGGCTGTATCTGTAACGCATCCCTTCTGTCCCCTCCTGCCCACTGTGGCTTTGGTATTGTGTTCATGTAAACAGGACACAGGGCCCTTGGACAGGGTAGGTGCGGAAATGTACTGTCTCCACATTTGTTTTTCATTGAAAAGGGGATTGCGAATCCTGACGGGCATGATTAATCACCGCGCGCCAGACATCTGAATACAGCTCGAAAAGGTTCAACTTTTTAATTCATCCTACACGCAATCTATTTAAACCAGCTGCTGCCTTTCCTCATGCTCATTTTCACTCTTTTCTCAGTGACCACTGCTGCTATTCTCTCTCTCTCCATCTCTTTCTCTTTCCTTGGCTTTCATAATTATCAGGGGAGAAGGGGCATTGAAAGCTGTTGTTTTTGAAGAGATTTCAGTCGTGTCAACGGCTCGTGCCGCAGCCAACTGTCTTCCTCTCTCCGTTCTGTTGAATTATTATTTCAGGCTTACAGATATGACCAGGAAAACAGTCATATTCCCAACAAATACCTTTGTGAGTGAGGCTAGCTCTGTGTAATTGTGAAAGAGGTAGGAAAAGTAAGAAAATACATCTTGTTGAGGGCTCTGTATTTTGTGTCAGATTGATTTTCTGTTTCCCTTATTACCAGCAGACAACCCCAAGAGGGAGAAGTGGATCAAAACATTTTTGAAATGGTTCTGTCTCCGGTTCCCTTATTTTGTAGCTCACTTTAGAGCCAGTCCAATATTTCTCCTGGGGAGCTTGAACATACTCATCAAAATCTGTTGGGCAGCAACAGCCCACTAAAGCCACAGTGTGGTTGCTCCAATTGTATAAAACATCTCCTCCATTATGAGAACAGGCAGAAAAACAAACCACAGCATGCTTGGCATCAAAGTCATTTAGAAAACAGCAGACAGACAGGAACTATTTCAATAACCCAACAAAGATACCTCAGAAAAACATTTGGTTCATTAAACTATTCACATACAGCATAACCCTTTCAAATACAATTAATTTCCACCTCACAGTTTGGGGTGAGGTTAGGATTCCAAAACCTAGTGAGCTGCCTTACTGCCTACATAGGCAGCTGCCTTCTGAGGCAGCATCTTAAAGGGATAGTTCACCCAAAAACAAAACATTTGTCATTCTTTTCTCACCCTCATGTCATTCTAAACCTGTTTGACTTTCTTCTGCACTCTCAGAAAAACAGTGACAAAATTCATCACTGGGGTGGTACCCCCTTCCAAAAAATGCACACTTTAGGGTTAAACAAAGTACAAAATTGCACCTTTTGAAAGATTAACTCCCCAGTGGCAGCTTCTGTATCCTTTTTTGTGAGAGTGTGAGAAATAAAATAAATGTTTTGAGAAGTTTTTTGTTTTTGTACATACAATAGAAGTTACTAACTAAAACGGTTTGGTTCCCAACACTCTTCCAAATATCTTCTTTTGTGTTCTGCAGAAGAAAGGTTCAGAGAGAATATTTATTTTGAAGTGAAATATCCCTTGTGTAAGTGAGTGTCATAAAAATAAGTGTCATAAAAGGGATGATTTAATTACACTTTAGGGTCTAAACCAGCACTATAGGAACTACCCGTGACGTTAGTGTACACTGATGACCGAACACACGCAAAACACCAGCACCCGCCATTTTTAAAACAGCTATATGTAAACACACAGATTATAGCCTATATATTTACTCCAGAAACTAGATACAAACATGGAAAACAGTGATAGATGGGCCTCTAAACCTTTATGCTGAAGAGAAAATCCAACGCAACTTTGAGGGGACCAAGTCAAACATGATTATGTATTTCTGCTCAGCTAGCAACACTGGACATCAACCACACGGCATAGGCTAATAACTTTTTTTTCATATACTGTGTACTTTCTATAACAATTCTATCTAATAACATGTTAAACAGTACTGTTAGACAGATCGCTAACTAATGAACACCAAGCGTGCCGCACAAGCCCTGAAAAGTGAAGCCAAAACGTCTCGATCGCCCCCCGGTGACTGGTCCTAGTATAGGTCATAAGCCCCGCCTCCCCGTGTTATTCAACGGGACGTGAGACCAACTAAACAATTAAATTACACTTAAAATATCTTTTTTTCCAAAGGTGGTTTCTTTCATTTGCTGTCGTTTTTATCATGCTGATGTTAGTTCAAGTGTCTGTTTCAAAAATAAGTTGGTTTTTAGTTAGTTACGTAATGCTATAAAAAACGGTGGTGTAACGTCATGATTGACAGCTGTGATTGACAGGTTCTCCGAGCGAAGTAGTCACTGAAGCACCAACAGACATTTTTTTCGGGATCTTCGGAGGACTGAGGAGATTGTATTTACTTTATTTTAACAAGCCTCTTGTACTACAATCAATTTTTAAAAAAGTGCACTCAGGGAGAGTGCATTCTGCGAGAGTGAGGGCGGAGCGTTGATTTCGCGGCTTTACTTCCTGCTCACTACTGCGCAGGTCTGGTCCCAAGATCACTACTGCGCAGACTCAAGTTCCAAGATGTCAGCGCCATATCGGGACACTGGCGGCTTCAGTTATCACCAATGGAAGAGAGCGAAGGGGCGTCGTCCATATTTTTTTACAGTCTATGATGAACACAGAGAATGCGAGTATTGTTTGCTCTGGCGTTCTCAGCGCCGTCAAAATAAAGGTCCGTCGCTCCGTCAAAATAAAAGTCGCCGTGCTTGCGTCACTCCCTTACCCCTCCTACCAGTTCCTATGGCCACTTGGCCAGTGCGAACGCAAACCAGGGGGGTAGGGTTTCATAAAATATTGAAGCTTCCCTGGGCGCCGCCATTGATTAGCGGACCCCCACCTGCTGTTAGCATTCCATTTTGGCGTCACTTTGACAGCAAATAACTTTACATCTGAGGCGTTTAAAGACTCCATTTGTCCATTATTTATTTCTAAAGAAACACGAAAATGTATAAAAGGCTCCATTACCTTGTATCTTACGTTATGGCCCAGTAGAAGCAGTTTTTGTAAAAATAGGCTAACGATTGCGTCATAACCACGCGACTCTCTGTCGCACAGTAGAGAGATTACCGTATGGACAGGAGGAGATGCTCGCGGGCAATCGGGGGGACGTGGAGGCAAAATGACAAAATAATTAATCAGAAAACTTAGCAAAAGTTGCTCCTGCTCCTAGCTCATGGACAGCTCCTACTCACACTCTCCGTCTCTGCAAGATTCGGAAGGGAATGATTCAGATTTCTCTTGGCACAGCTGCTAGAAGACAGACGGGTTGCTCACGTCACATCTACGTCGTCAAGCTCAGCTTGAGTCTGCGCAGTACGCTCGACCCCCAGGAAATGAGTGCTTCTAATTGACTTCACTTTTCTCCGTTGAATCCAATGGGGTCGCTGTGTCCAGTTTATATACTGTCTATGATGCAAACAGCAAAACGGAGTTTGGGGGAGAGTAGTTCATAGAACTGTTTAGAAGGGGACAGTTCCTATAATTAAGTTCCTGTAACTACTTGGTCGGAAAGCGGCTATAGTGTTACTTAATAAATTCCATTTTTAATTGCACTGAACTTTTTTTTATTCATTCTCTTATAACCAACATTTCTCTCCCATCATCCATACTGTACCAAATTGAATGCATTACGTCACTCAATCATTCTTGGAATTCCTGAGATTCTTCTGTTAACCTAATTTGGTTAAAATTGCATTTGTCTAAAAGATCGTTTGCCTTAAAGTTAATAGGCAGCTCACTATACATAACAAATATGCATATACTTTATGGCCAAAATGTATTACAAACATAATATGCTAATTATATGCTGTAAAAAGCACAGGTTTTCAAAATGATTTAAATGTTCAAATGCTAAAATATATTCCAAAATGTAAAATATATTCCAAAATGTAATTTTGTAATAAGAGAGTCAAGAAAACACATTTCCAATCTAGAAATACATTATATACTGGCCAATATAAACATATTTGGATTAAAATTTTATAAAAAATGGCCAACAAAATATCTATTTTGAAATCTATTGTTTTGCTGTATGGAAGAGCATTTGATTCCCTTCTTAAAATGAATGATATCCTATTGGTAAACCTACTAAGCATTAGAAATTCATCAGGTGGATCTATTTTTCACTCCTCTATCCCTGGAGACGTTTTAGCATATCTATGACTGGATCTCCTCCAATACAAGCAACGCATACATCTGTTTAAAGGATTAGTTGTGAATAATGCTGAAGGCAGAGGCCAGTTTTTATCAAAGGCAGCCACTGCTGCATCCTCAGGTAGGCAATTCCAGAAGCCTGTTTGTCTCTTGAGCTGACTGACCTTGAAAGACCCTTGTTGTTCTCCTGCACCGCCACACAAACAGACTGCAGATGATTTTATTGTTTGCCCTTTACTGTCTGTGAGACGGGTGCAGGGAGTTCGGTGAGCCTGGCGGAAAGAGAGAACATCAGTGGCACCCGGTACGCATTCGATTCCTCTTTGACGCGTGAACAAAACACTGCAGAAATCATACGTCTGCTATTCCTATTCCGTGGAAACAGAAAACATTGAGAGAAAATGTAAATGCAGGACTATTCTATTGGTATTATTCATTTAAAAGTATTGTGGAGTTTTTCCCCGCTGAGTTTCTCCTCGGAATGACAGTCTTTCATCTGAAGCTGCACTAGCGAGCGTGAGTCACACTTCGACTTCACAGAGGCATCTTCCAGCTCTCCTTCTCTCATTCTCTGAGTCTCTGAGCCGAGTTTCTCCCTCTCTGACTTACTCTCTAACTGTGTTCTCTCTGTCTTGCTCCCTGAGGAAACAGGTTGAAGGATGAGCGGCTGACTACAGCATGTCAAGATCCCGAGAAAAACAGACAGTATCAAATGCACAAGTCAGAGTTTTAATAGCATTTTCGATATCAAATGCGATGATAAGCACTTGGTTGACATCGGCTGCTGTTTATTTAATACCGTACATTGTCTATGTACCTATTGCCTATAGTTGTGTGTTCTGTGCACATTACTGGAGCAAGTATTGGTTTTATGCATCTTTGATACTTATCCACCCAGTGCTGATGGAATTTACAGAGTAGTTTGTCCTATTATAAATGTTCATATGTTCAGCCGAGGAGGTCTAAAAGAGAAAGCTTACCGTTAGCATTGCCACTAATGGGAAAACTAGGATGCTGCTGGCAGAGGTGTTAGTGAGGCCAGCACGCAGGGGGTGGCTAACCCGTGGGGTTCTAATGCCCCATTATAGTGACGGGGACACTATACTGTAAAAAGCACCATCCTTCGGGTGAGACGTTAAACCGAGGTCCTGACTCTCTGTGGTCAATAAAAAATCCAATGGCACTTCTCGTAAAGGGTAGGGGTGTAACCCCTTGTGTCCTGGCCAAATTCCCTCCACTGCATGAGCTACTTCCACTAACAAATCCATTTCCACCTCAGAGAACAAAATAAAACAGGCAATTGTGAGAAAAATATAAAACTAAGAAAAAGTCACATTGTGAAATATAGTCACAGGTAAAAAGTCTGATAAAGTCGCAAGTGAATATACAAGAAATCACATTGCAACTCTGAGATATAAAGTCACAATTGTGAAAAATGAAAATAGCAAATTCGAGATGTACTTTCATTGTAACACATAGCGATATTGTGAAATATGGCTGTAAAACTCACAATCGCTAAAGGGTAAAGTACATTTTGGCAAGTCAGTGAGATATAAAGTCGCAATTACAAGAAATAAAACCATAATTATTTTTTCTTTAACTCAAAAGATGGAAACGTTCTTCTATAGAGACATGACAGTATGCAGGACAAAAATAAATAAATCATGTACCGCTTAAGCATCAACTGTACTATAATGATATATTTGAATAGGGGTAACATGGAGTAAGATTATACCCAGCGATAATAACCTAATAACCGACAGGTGTGCTCGTTAATGAATGTCCATGACAACAGATTAGTGGCGGGAAACTAGAGCAAAGGAAACAGGTTACTGAAGAGAAACAAACTAAAAGTCCATGAAAATGAAACTTAACAGAGCATAACTGTGACATGGTGTAAAAGTATTTATTTTGAAGAAAAAAGATAAAATTAGACCCTTGGGGTAAGTATCCCCACCCCCGTTTAAAAGTAAATCCACAGTGTTCTCAAGGGGGCATGTTATCCTCAAGGCCCCCCCATGTTATCCTAAATGTTGAATGCAAGAAAAATAGACAACTATTTTTGAATGGCTGTCAATGAGGAAAGATGGTTTTGGCTGCAGAATGGTGTAATTATTATGGCATCCACAGCAGTGATTACAGTCGAAACTAACCAGTTAAAACGTGTAATCATATGGACAAACTAACAATTAACAATTAAAAAGAGAGAAGTCTGGAATTCAAAACACTGCATCAACGAAAAGATGAAAATGTAAACACAAAAAAATAAACGTATTTCACGTTTTAGTGATTAGGCCTACAAGTCAAAAGTAGGCTATTTATTATTCATCACATTTTTTTTTTTTTCCAGCATTGAGCTGAAGATCACAAATCTTAGGCATGGTAATGTTTTGATATCAGAAATTATTATTTATAAAGTCTGGTGTGCCTCTTGCCTCTCCCTTATTGAAATAAATCATATTCAAATGTGCTCGAAAACAAGATGGGATTTAATTAAGTTATGCAAGCTAGCTGAGAAAGCACAAACACTACAGGATTTAATGGAGTGAATGTTGAACACTTAGCATTTTTATTTTCTTCTCCTCTCCCCCCTTGCTGCAAAATTGCATTCAACTCATTTCATTTGAAGGAATGTTTCTGCCATGATGGGGCTTTTCGATAAGCTCCCTTTTATTGCGCTTTCTGTCTGAGAATGACTAGTGCGCTTTTCTCCCACCTGCTCGCCTGTCACGGTGTCAGCTTGAGTCAGAACGCTGTGAAATCCCAACGCACCGCCACGCAACCGTGTGGAAACACCACAGATGAGAGCACCAACAATGGAGGAAGGAAAGACGCCGGCAATCGGATGAAGATGTCAGTTACAGTCAATAAAGGGGGAAGTCTTGATCTGTCATCTTGTGCATTTTGAAAGGGAAAGAGAGTCAGAGAAGTGATTGCATTGATGATGGGGGAAAAGGGCTTTTATGAATCATTATACTATCAAAATGTTCTGCTTGGGCTCTGAGATTCCCTTTTAATAGCTAAAAGAAAACCCAAAAATATCAAGTTGACACTTGACAATTGATTATACACAAAAGTTCAACTTGATAAAGAAATGTGTGTCCTCCATGATTCTCTGATAGTTGTAAACACTGTAGAGATAGTCTTTTGGTTCAATGACACAATTAAAATCTATTTTGAAGGGAAAAACAGTCTATGTAAAAAGTAGTTTGACACAATCTTTTATTATTATTTGTTGGAAAAACAAAAATTAAAAACTACATCACAGCTTATTCAAAAGTCATGTGGCACAAATCAAAATGCAGAAAAAACACTGCAAGTCAACAAATATCTTGAAATATCCAACGCTATATCTCACGACCGATTCGTAAAAGGTGGCTAATTCGTACGACCTTACTCGAACGAATTTGTACGATTTGTCTAAACCCCAGTGATGGGTAGGTTTAGGGGCGGGGTCAGGGGTAGGTCATTTGTACAAATTCATACGAATTGGGCAACTCGTAAAATATGTACGATTTAGCAAAAAACGTAGGAATTCGAACGAGTGAGGTCGTATGAATTCGTATGAATTTGCCACCTCGTAAAATTCGTACGAATTGCCGTAAGATTGGGTTGAAATATCACATAAATTTATATTTTTCATGACACGGCAAAGCTGTAAAAATGTGGTGCCAATAACTTAAGAAATGTGTGAATTAATAATGATATTTGAACTAATACAATTAAATATATTTTTTTAGAAAAAGAAACAGAAAAGTATTGATCACCTTTAAATATCACATGCTTTGTATGACATGGTCAGATAGCAGCACTCATAAGAAAGGCCTTTAGAGATGTTGGCCTCTCAGAGTACAGACTAAGTATTTAGGTCTGGCTGTGGTTTGTTATTTTCTAGGTACTTTGGAGCTGAGTAAAGGGATCAGGAGGCGAGGAGTCGAACCAAGGCCAGGCTGACTGATAGGAGCTGGGTGAAGGGGTCAGTATGTGGAGCCTGTATCACCCCCTGACAGCCTGATTTCCTCCACCATTATCACAGCCATCTTTTAACACACCACCACAGCTGTGTGTAATAAAAAAAAGTTAGAAGCAAAGAAAGAAAGCGCTTTTCTCTCCCCCTACATGCCTTAACAAAACAAACAAGCGTAGTTAGATGGGGAAATTATGAGATGATAGAATCAGGTGAGCATCACCCACCCCCAACAGGACTGATTATGAGAAGTTATGAAAGTCAAGGAAGTTGTGAAAATGGCTCCTGAAGCACAGTGCAACTACCATTTAGACAAAATGCATCTTTTCAACAATTAGCTGGAAAGATATTCAAGCGCTCCCCTATGTAACTCATTAAAAGCCTTATAGGTTTCAATAAAATGGAATTATCCTATTATATTCAGTTCAAATACACTCTTCCTTCAGTCATTTGCTTCCCATTTCATTCAGGCTTTTCATTACTGAAAGGAAAAAAAAAAATCAATTAAATCGAACACCTGAACTAACAATACTGCCAGGCCAATTTGCAGTTGCAGGAAACTGCCTACGCAAGAATTAGTAATGTTAATGAGGAGATTGATTTGATATTTTTGGCAATCTGAGAGCACAAAGTCAGGCCCGTCCTCTCGCTCCCACTCCTTTTGTTGACTGGTAAATTAAAGAGCTTGGACGTGATCAAAGAAGAAAAATCTAATTTCCTCTTTCATTAAGCCCGACCAATACGCCTCGACTCTATAGCGCGGCCAAACCCTGCCATTGTCTTGCTAATCACCAGCAGAGTCCAGGAGGATTCAAACTTGTTCCTTTGAAAAGACTTTTGTATTTCACCAACTTGTAGCAGTTGAATGTCTTGAATAGCTATTCATTATGGAATTTCATATAACACAAGCCAAATTAAATGAGACTCAGGTAATTATGATTGGAAGGGGAGTGTGCAGTCATCATAATGACCCTTGGGTGATAAGTCTAGATGTTGTCTGTGGAGGTAATGCAGATTATATTCCATATTAATACAGTATTCACTGATTGGGCGCTATCCCAAGCATCCTCGCACCAGCAATAATGAACACAGCAGAGTTATCTTACAGACTCACATTTCTGGATTCACTGACCCTGGCCAATCCCAGAGTGGAGTATATTCATCATATCTGTGCTCGCCTAGACCTCAGCCATTCCAGAGGAGTCTGCAGAGAGACTGGAGTTCATAAATCTACTACCTCTCACTTAATGAAGCTCCCCATTTCTCTGCAAAGCAAGCTGGGTTTAACATACTGTACGAGTCTCAGAGAGAGCTAATAACTGAGGTCAGACTGGAGGAAAAGTTTCTCTTAGCGACTAAGTCCTATGTTGAACTGTATGCAACACTGTGACAGCTTGTCAACCAGGAGTTAAAGGGATAGTTCACCCAAAAATTAAAATCCTGTCATATTTTGCTCACCCTCATGTGGTTCCAAACAGGTATTAGGTTCTTTTTTTAATCTCATTAGCAATTGCATTAAATAATTCAACACATAAAATCACGATCAGCCATGACAGCCAAAGATGTTTGATGTTATTGACCTAGCGCAGAGTTTTTCTACCCTGCTCCTGTGGACCCACTGTCCTGCAGTTCCTAAACAAACACATCTGAACAAGCTCTTCAGGATCACTTGAAAATCACAAGCTGTAGCAAGTTGGATATAAACTTTGCATGGCAGTGGGTCTCCAGGAGCAGGGTTGAAGACCTCTATCCTACAGCACAAACCTAGCACAATGTGTCTTGAGGCACACAACGATTAATTCAACTGTATTGAAAAAACATTCAGCTAAGGGGATATTTACACAACACTGTTTTCAACTAAAAACTGAAAACGTTTGGCCATTCATTAATACGACAACAGCGTTTTGGGAACCTGAAAACGCAAGCTTTTGAAAACGGGTTTCAAAGTGCATGTTTTTGCAAACGATACAGTTATCGTCACTATCCTCTCTTTCTAATGGAGACACATTAAGAGAGAGAAAAGCTGCATATACTACGAAAAGACTGATAAAACGTAGTGCTAGGTTTAAATTCTAGATTTTTTTTGTTCATGTTTTAACAGGCTGTCAAAGGAGCCATGCAGCTATACAACTGTATAGCCTCATAGCTAACTATGTATTTTAATGTAACTAACCTTTGTGGATGCAAAGGTTAGTTTAGTGCGACGTCTCATAAAATGTTATGTTGTCGTTCCGGTGTCTTTAATTGTTTTCCCACATTCTTTGCATCTAGCCGATTTGACATGTTAATAAACCCATATGAACGGTGGCTCCGGTCATGTTTCATGCACTGTTATGACATTTCAGAGTTTATGCGTAATGCACGAACATATATACGTAATCAAATTCTATGACCAGGGTCCGATCTACCAAGACACGTGGGGAAATATATGTAACTCAGATATTATAAAACCATTCAAATAAAACACAAATTCTTTCTTTATGATAAGTAGTTAGGGATAAAAGACTTGAGTTGTTTTTTAAATATTGACGAGTCCTTTATGTCGAGTCGAGTCAAGTCTGAAGTCATTTCAGGTTGAGTCCGAGTCAAGTCTGAAGTCTATTTAAATGTAACTCGAGTCAGAGTCACTAACTCAAGTGCCCATCTCTGATGTAAACTACAAAAATGCAAATTTTTGAAAACGGTGAAGTTGTGTATCCATATTACATGTTCAGTCAATCCCAGCAAAAACAGAATGCTCCCCTAACATTAGTATTTGGTTCCCCTTTGGTTATTTTTATGTGAACCCAATAATAACATTCTAGCAACGTTCATTTTAGGTTTTATTATTTGTAACCATAAAATAACGTTCCCAGAACATTGCAGGGAGGTTATTTTTGAATAACCTAAACATAACTTTATAAAAATAACAAAATGTTCCCTAGTGGTTATTATTAGGTTATTATTTTTAAAACCATATATGCGCGACCTATATATGTATACTTGACAACCAAAACAACAATGGCGGACTACTCAACTGTTTTTACTGCTCAAGATACTTTAGCAGTTTATTAACGCTTCTCCAGCACCACTACTACAACCACCGGAGACGCATTTATCAACTACTGGCCTGACATGCATAATACAGCATTTTTTGTCGTGTGAAAGGAGATCGTTTTGAAAACATTGTTGTCTATATGCCAAACTTTTCAAATGCGCAAAAGAAAAATGTTTCTGTTTTTTAAGTACATCGTTGTCATGTAAATGTACCCTAAAATATACTTTTGTGTTCCACATTAAAAAGAAAACAAAAATGCTGCTAAAATGCTAAAATGTTAAAAAATTTAGTGTACAAACAATAGTAGAGAAACTGTTTGTTCATAGGGGATTATTTATTTGTATTTATTTCCAATCATTTTTTCATAACTTTCATAGTATGTATTGAATTTGATGAAGACCACTGATGAAGCCCTTTTATGGACCCCATAATACTATAAGAATCTCATGTAGATTATATATTTCTAGTAGTCATGTAAATGTACCCTAAAATATACTTTTGTGTTAAATGGCTGGTAAAAAGGGTTAAATATCTTATTAATAAATGGCTGTTCATTGTTTTGTTTTTGTGATAATTAATGCATTAACTAATGTTCACAAAGTGAACATTATTGTGTAAAGTTTTACTCTTATTTTAAACTTTTTTTTACTCTTGAGGTGGAAACAGGCTTCCAGTAAATCTTTCAAATCCTGGAAAAGTCTCAGTGGTCCTCGTCTGAATGGCGCTTTTTAGTTCAACAGCGTTCCACTATGTTGCTTTGTGTAAAGTTTTATAATGCTTTGAATTGAACTGAATCAGTCGGAGAGTACAGAGACACCCTCAGTGAAAGTGTTTTTTTGATCTCTCTCCAGCTCTTCATCACAAACCAAGTACCTGCTGTCAACGTACTGCATTTTCCCAGGCTTCCACCTTTCGGTGGCCGGTGGGCCGTCACGTCATTGAGCTCCACCGCAGCCGAGAAAGTCATATCTGTCGAATTCAGTGCGAGAGAACGGCTGAAGCGAGGAGGAGAGGAGAGGGAGCGGGAAGAATCTGTGTTTGCCATCAACAACTCAAGAGAGCAGAGCGCCGACAAGATTGATGATCCCTTCCCTGAAAGTAACAAAAGATCTACCGCCCGTGAGAGCTGGCTTATGGGGCCTGATAGACTTGTCATTCTCTTAATAAACGCCACAGATATGTCAGCAGTAGCAGCAGTGCAGCCTGAGGTGGACCCACCCAGACACAGAGGAAGCACCATCAACCCCAAACCCTTAAAATAAGCTCAGAGTGGCCGAGCACAGACTGAGACAGCACTGGCAAAGTTGATCTTTTTAAGGATCAAGATTGACTGAAAAGAAATCAATTGATTTCTTAAAAGAAATCGCAAGTAACACACTGATTTAAACGTGAAGTAGAAAGACTAAATTAGTATTCAACATGTAAAATGGCTGATTGTCATTTTACATGTTGAATGCTTTCATTACACAATTGGTAATAAGATTAAATAAGAACCTAATACATGTTTGGAACCACATGAGGGTGAGTAAAATATGACAGGATTTCAATTTTTGGGTTAACTATCCCTTTAACTCCTGGTTGTCAAGCTGTCACAGCTTTGCAAACAGTTCAACGTGGGACTTTGAGAAATTATATTTGTTCAATGGATAAAAATTTGGTGTAGAAATATTTTTCAGAAATTGCTAGTAAATTTCACAAATAATTGCAAAGAAATAGCTAACACATTGAATAAAACATGAAATTTTGAAATAGTATTTCTTGTAAAACATACTCCAATAATCATTTACAGCCTCGAAAAATATATTTTTTAGTGTACAAACAATAGTAGAGAAACTGTTTGTTCATAGGGGATTATTTATTTTTATTTATTTCCAATAATTTTCTCATAATTGTTATAGTACGTATTGAATTCGATGAAGACCACTGATGAAGCCCTTTTATGGACCCCATGATACTATAAGAATCTCATGTAGATTATATATTTCTAGTGGTATAAGGAGAAGGTTGGAAAATGCACATGCCATATGCCCAGATGTCAAAAGCAATTGCTGTTGTGCCCGTTGGCTTGAGACTGACAGCTCAGGCCTCAGTCTCTTTACATAACTGTCCAATCAGATTAATCCTGCAGGGATGCAGCCTAAATTATGCAGAGACACAAGGAAATGACGAATAAGTTAGCATATCATTTTTTTGTTTGCCGGTGGGTTCCCTGTAATAAAGAAACGACAGACTAATGACATACAGATATTCAGACTGCAACAACCAAAAAAAAAAAATCTTCAGTTGTTTAAAGCGCCCTATATTATATTATAGTTTGTTTTAAATGAATAAAAAATAATTAACTTTTTTTATTTAATTACATTAAAAATAAAATTGTGCATCCTCACCCAAATACAGAGGTTGCATTAACCGAATATTTTCCATCACTGATTGAATTATTTAGCAGTGATGGAAAAATCTAAAGGCAGTCTGTCATTTTGACAGATTATATTGACGCTGAACTCAAAATCAAATACTTCCCTAACCACGTATGCAAAAAACAGTATGCCAACAGAGTAGTATGTCCGAATGCATATTTGAGAAACAGTAGGCGAAAAGTCCTCAGATGACCTACTACTTCCGGTGATATTCTGAAGTGCGCTTTCACAGGACACTTTACTATCCCGTAAGGCCAGGGGAGAGGATTTATGAATGGCAGTGAAGCGGCGCAACTGACGCTGATAGGTCATGTGATAATAACAACATGGCGAATGTAGTAGCCTACGTCCGAATTTCACTCATGCTACCCACATTCATACTATTAGAACATACTTTTTTAACGGTCGATAAGTAAGTTCAAATTCAAACGTAGAACCTACTCAGACAGTAAGCGATTTTGGATGTAGGATGAGAGTGATCTATTGTAACTTGTAACTTGTAACTGTAATTCCCACTCCTGTCCAGTTGGTGGTGAATTACATCACATGTCTGAAGCACGAAACATAAAATGCACGAGCCAACTCAATAAATATAATGACACACGATAGAATATTTGAAAAAGACAAACCGTTTTTTATATGTCAGCATAAACACACATCGCTAGACAGGTAGGGAACACATTTAATTAACATTTATTAATATTAATATTATATAAAAGTTAATATTGCGCTGGAATGTTGTAAGAATATGTAGCAATGTGTTTAAAGATATATCCTGCCTGTTACCAGCAGCAGTAACATTCTACAACGTTGTACGTTAACGTCGTACATCGTCATGTCCCCGGAAATTGAGTAATCACTGACCTAATCAGTAAGGCAGGGTCCTTACCAGTGTCTGGATTCATGTAAACGATATACTAATTCACAAGCTCGGGAGATAGGGAGCTGATGCACCCAAAGATGCTAAATCTAATGACAATTGCCACTGTCTGCATCAGTCTCCCTTCACACGTTTGATTACGCACAGACGAGCACCCAGTTTAAGTCGTTATAATAATAAAGTTGTAATACTTCATGATTACATAAGCCTAATTATGTTTCTACTCCAATTGTTTTTTATTTAATATACACATTTAAATGGTGGCTGTCATAAAAACTGGACAGAAACATTATTTAAGAACTGTAAAAAATAAAAATAAAGAAAAATAGGCCTATATAATGAATATGTAATAGGGTGCATTATATTTAGCAAAATGTTCCTCTCTAGAGTTATTTCTCTTGCTGACTATCGAATTTATGGTCACTGAATTTCTGCTTTTCTGAAACGTAACGTTACGTTTTATTGTTTAAAAGCACTGATTGACCAATTACATGATATGGATTTCGGTAAGTTGTGCTGTATCTTTCAACATACCGTCTGATGTTCATTTATGTTTATTTTGTGCTGTAACAGGTAGTAAAGTGGTCGTGCGATCTCCCACATTATGAGCGCCAAAACTGTATTTTTTGTTTGAATTTCATGATAAAATGGACAGAATTTGAAATCTGAGACTTTGTTTTATATCAAAAATAACAAAGCACAAAGCGTATTGTGATTTATTAGATGGGAGGCAAGCAACAATGTTCGGTTCATTCATCAATTGAAAACAGCGTAGACTAAAGGATTGATTCTTGGGATTTAAGAATCAATATTGTTTCATATTCATCTGCTTTGTGTGGTGTTGAACATAAAAAGTCTCTGTTCATCTGTTCTCTTCATAAATAAATAAATGCATAATCTAGCCTATATGCTCGTCCTGTAAGTTCATGATTAAAAATGAAAATGTTAAAAAAGCTATTAAATGTCTTTAATTAATTATAGTTAATTATAGTTTTATAATTATATTTAATAAATTATCATTATCTTATTATCATCGAATATGAAAATAAAATTATGGGTAATAATAGGATTTTTACGTCAAAAAATGACGGACAATGCGAAAGTCTAACCCGACCTCCACCCAAACAACGCCATCCTATAAAAGCTGAACCAGCTAAAATGTCTAAAACGTATTCTTTGAGTTACCAAAGGTTGGGGAAGAATACAAGAGTCTCTGAATTTGAGGAGCTTGGGGAATATTGTTTTGATAGCCAGAGTGAATCTAAATTGTCTTGAGCAGTAAACACACATGCAACCCGACACACACACACACGTATATAGACAGATATATAGGCCTAGATGCACACAATAGAAATGAAAGACAAAAAAAACAGGAGAAAAATCATCATCTCCAGCATTGCCATTTTATAGAGTCTGCTGCCATTTACAATATTTTGATATTTTTCACCGCAAGAGCCGCTGTCTCTGTCACAATTCAATCTAGGCCTCTCTCCCCACACACTGTATAATACCTAGTTAAAGGCAGCAGTGTGTGAAATGGTATTTTAAAATAAATGAAAGTGACTAGGAAACAGAGGGCTTGGGAGATATTACTGTGTCAACGCTGACAGACAAGCCCTGGGATGGGCTGTGAAGTTATCAGGCCAAGGGAGACGGCGCTGGATTAAATAAAACTCCAGTTTCACTGCTGCTGTGTCACCATCACACACTCTGCCACACTAATGTTGCTTCAATACAGGACCATTTTTCTGCAGCCCATCAAGATAATATTCCCGGAGACATAATGAGATAGCTAATGTTTCAGCCGCTCTTTCAATGCATCTCCTGAAATTTCCATATGAAATGAGGCCTTGGCTCAGATAATACAGCTAATACAGGAAGTGAAATCTACGGGTTGATGTACAATGGCGCAGTGATTCCCAACCAGGGAACAGATAGCTTTTAGGAGGTACTTGAAAAGACTGATTTTGCACTGTAAAACCTATAAAAACAAACAAACACACACACACACACACACATACATTATATTATATATATATATATATATACACACACACACACACACATATTAACATTGAAAAAATATGGGTTCAGTAAGATTGTTTTATGTTTTGGAAAGGCGACTCTTATGCTCACCAAGGTTGCATTTCTTTGATCAAATACAGTAAAACAGTAATATTGTAAAATAAGTATTATTAAAATTTTCTATTTGTATATCCAGTCTTTGGTGTTACATGATCCTTCAGAAATCATTCTAATATGCTAATTTGGCACTCAACATTTTTTTTTTTTTATTAAGTATTGATATCTTATTAATTAATTTTCACAAAAACATCTTACTGAACACACATTTTTATACAGTAGTGTATTATTATATTATTATTAAGTGACATAAGTGATCACGAAAGAAAATAACATTTTTGTTTGAAAATTACTTATAAGAGATCACACCAACAGCACAATTGTGAGTTATTCAACAGTTCAGTAAACAAGAAGTAATTAACATTTAAGATTAACACACAATATTGCCATACTTTGTCTATAGAACTGTTACATCTGCAAACAAAACAGTTTCGTTTGTGTATGAATAACCATTAAGGAATCAGTTGATTCCTGTGACTCATTCATGATTCTTGATTGAATGACTCGCTCATAAAGATGAATCAGTGTATTTTAACAAATCATTTAAACTGATGATTCAATGACTCACTAATAAAGGCAGCGTCATAATAAAGCTTAAAAATGCTGCCTTTCGGAGGACGCATTCCAAGTAAGGAAGGCATCAAGGCACGTCCAAATCCAATGTTAGCTTCACCTCCTGTGAAGAAGATTCGTCCGGACCGCGGGACCACACACCTGTCGATTGTAGTAACATTTTCACAGTGAGACGAGATCTCACGGAGACGTGCGATAAAACGTGGCTTGAAGAAAAACACATGGAGGACGATCAACGCCGTCGGCTGGTTCTCCTGGCGTGAGTGTTCTTTTAAGGGAAGAAAAACAAAGGAGAAAAAAAAGAGTATGGGTGATCTTTCTCAATTCACCACTTTCATGGCATGTTTGTGACTGCCAAGTTTCAGCTATAGAAGCACATCCGGTTGGAGATGCTTGCTCGCTCTCATTGGCTATCGCAGGTAGAGGCAGCCTGATCAAGATTGGGATTGTGCGGGCTCCGAGAGCAGTAAAAAAATCATATAACACCACACAATTGAGGATTTTTTGGACAAAAAGTTGGTTGCGACTGTTGGGGGTTGCAAATCGGGCCCAAAATCTGGCTTAAAATCTCCAAGTGAGCCTAAAGCAAAGACTGACAACCTGTCTGGAACGTGCCAGGAAAAGTCCCAGTGCTGATGGACTGTGTATAAGCACTCTTGAAAAGCTGTTCCGCCAATGAGGGTTGTAACTGTTGTAGAATGAGTTAGTTTGTGTTGATGAATGGGGCTGTGAGGGTGCATAAGACAAAAAAGATTTTTGGAAACACAGCAATAAAGGCCTAACTGAAGAATGCCAACTAGTCTTTAAAACACAAAATCATCATATATTTAAAGTCAGCATGAAATGGAAGTTGCCACAGGATTTGCTTCCCTATATTGTGACGTATATCGGAGTGAAGCGGCTTCTCGAACAAGGAAAAAAATGTAGGATGGGACTTGATTTTGTCCATGGGGAATTGATTGGATGGTTGTGGTTTGCTATTGGTTGATCTCACGTGAGTGACAGGTTGCCCCGCCCACACGCCAGTAGATACATCAGAGAAGAGAGGAGATGAAACTGTTATTTTGGAGGCGACGCTGTTATTTTGTTTAAAGATTATGAGAGCGCATGAAATTAAAACAATAATGATAAATCATTATAACAAATACTGAAATATTTCATTAAAAAACAAGAATTGTCCATTTTGATTTCAAATCATTACACCTTAACTAAAACGATTCTAAAGACAAAATACCAGTAAAACAACATTCTCCCTTACAGTAGCAAATCATGTATGAAGAAGTAGCTGCTTCACCTTCTTTCCTATTCCCCCAATCATATCTTTATATTTACAGCCCTGCCTGTGTCCTCAGGGTCTGCTAGGGGCAGAAAAAACTTTATGCGTGTGGTTTTACCGCAGTCCCTGTCCAGCTATCAGAGAGAAATCTCAGAGCCAATCTCCTGTGTTAAAGAAGACCAATTTCCCCACAGGGAGCTTTTCATGCTGGACAAAGCATATTGCCTTGCCTGGGTCCACACATACTCGGGTTTAAGTAAGAACCGCATGCACTCTGTTGAATCGCAGTGTCTGTCAACATGGCAGTCCTGTCACATTCTTCCCTTTTACAGGCAAAAAGAAACAAGTGAGAGTAGGAAATGAAAATGATATCCACACATCATCTGACTATGATGTTTATGGCCTGATTGGAAATTTCACAACTGATTGTACCTCAAATAACAAGCGCTGCGCTGCGACAGACTACTATAAACATCTGGTAGCGATGGCGACAGTTCAGAAAATGCAGATGACGAGACTGATTTTTTAAGACCGGTTTTGACATGTTTCTTGCTCACTTCTCGGGAGAGTGTGGCTTATTCAATTCACTGTCAAGGCTCTATAAATATTTATCTTGCATGATGCAAAACATGACATTAGGGAGAAAAAGAGTGTGTCACCTGGTGGAACAAGAAGAAGAGAGAGCGTTTGAGTGACAGCGCTACCAGATGTCGTCTCAGTGCAGATTGTCTATAACTGCGTCGGCTCGTATAAACAGCAACATGTACGCTGTGCCCTCACACACTCTCAGTCGACAGACAGGATTAGACATTTGAAGGAAGAATATGGACAGATGATCAGGAAAAACAGTGCTGCAAAAGGCCAAGGGTCAGATCAATGTTGCTGAAACATAAACAGTACATGAACTGCAGGGAGCAGCACACTGACAGAGACTTTAAAATGTATTTTCCAAATCCAGGGCAATTTTTTATGTTGTCAGCAGGTTGTCCACCCACTGGGAGTTTTACAGTCCCTAAATAAAGCTAAAAAAATGTCTGTACACATGAAAGCACTCCGATGTCTCAAAACATTTCTAATTTCACAGCTAGTCCTGTTTAACAAATGTGATATGATAATTCTTGAATAAACGTAGTGCGTTACAACGATTTGCATTTTTGTATTATAAATATTCCAGAGTATGATGATCGTAAGCTATTGTTATTACAAATAAATGTCTTTGAATATTATGCCTAATTGGAACAGTCTATTGTAAATTGCATCACTGCAGTGCTTCACTTCAAGGCATTAGTATTCCTGTTGTGCTCCTTACCAAACTCTCAGGTGAAGAGTTTTCTTTTCATTAATAAACATAAGAGTGGGGATCGGAGTAACCTTTTCAGGGAGGATTATGGAGAAAGGGGAAAATAAAAAGCAAAACATCTGCCCATGTGTCAAAAACCGTTTCATATTCCAAACATGTCTGGCAATAAGGCTTCTGTCTCATCATGGGAATAATAAGCAGTCAATTATGAATTTTTTCTCCATTCAAAGTAAACATAAGTTTTCTGCAAATTAATTTCACTGCAATCACGGCAGAATCAGACTCATCAGTTCTGTATATCAATTATTAGTGTAATAACGCTACAAATGTTAAACATTTTCACTGCTGTGTGGATGAACATAAAATAGGAAATTAGGTGACTAAAGCTGAAACTAAAAATCTTTTTAAGTTAAGAAGCATTTGTTTCCATAAATGTGGCATCTGCCATGCAGTTATCATTGTATTCTGCAACATTAGTCAGAGCAGAGCTAGACATGTTATCATAATCCTGCTATAAAGCTACAAATCAAACCAGTCCACCGTCAGTTCTTTCATTCAGAGCAGTGCTCAATCACACTGGGTAGATATGCATGGACAGTCTCCCTTGACGCCATTCAACAATAAGCCTCTATTGCAGACCTGATGGTGTACATGACTCGGCCAACGCTTGTTTAAAGAAACCAAAAGCACAAAGATATGGAGAAAGGCACACAGCTGCTCAAGACACGACAATCTGATTGTCAAGATGTCTCTGAGATTCTCTTGGTAGTAAACACTGCCATCTGCTGCCACGACCATGCAGGTCAATAGGCTCGTCCATAAATGCTGATTTTGATCATTATTGATTTACAGTGCCATATACAGATACTATTAGATGTCATTTACAAGTATTAAACATTTAATGTATCTATAAGGTTATGTAAGTGATGTTATTTTTGTAGAACACAGACTTTGCCACTGAATTAGCCCTATAAAGCCTAGGCTACTGTGTCATATTTGATACAAATTTTGTTGAAAAATCTGTTGTTACTGATTTTTCAAGATGAACATTTAATGAAATGAAGGAACTTAAGTTTACTTGATTATAATGGTAAAATGTTAACTTTTGGGGAACGTTTATGTATTTGTACGTTATCTCTCAGTCATCATTTTATTGTATTGCGTTGCATTATCTGTTTTTCCCCCCACAATAGCCTACAACAGAGATCAGATCATAAAACTAAGCATTTAAATATTATCTTACATTTTATTTGGGAGATTTAGAGTGGCAACTGAAATGATATGCGTTTAATGTTAGTGGCCTGCTATTGTTATAAAGATCTAATTGGTTTACATTACAAGCTATCAGAATGTCAGCTTACATTTTGGCCATACAAATAACAGCAACTGCAACAAAATGCATAATTTTGCTCAGTTTGAGGTGAGGTGTTCTTCCTCCTCGAGTGTGAGCTCCATATTCTCATTATATCATATGAGCTATAAAAGCATGACGTTTCAAGTATGATACAAAACAAAACAAAAAAACACACGTTGGCTATGCAAACTTTTCTCGAAAGGTTCGATAAACTAACCTTGCGATTTTCACCTGTCGCGCAGAAGCAACACAAGCTCAGTTTTCAAGCGCATTGTAGCTCTCTCCTCCAGCGACGAAAAGCTTTATCGGGATTTACTTTTGTCAACTTTTGACAAATGGAAATACAAAATTTCAACTTCAAGACTGTCATCTTGTTCAAGTTCATCTGTAGCGCTCTCAGCTTCCGACTTCCCATATATGGACTGTCGGCAGAATGATTGACAGTTGTAAAGCGCCTTACAAGCCTTCTGATTGGACAAACCGATCTGACAAATTATTTTACATTATAGTTATTTTCTGCATACCATTCCATAAAAAAATCAAATAATTTGGTAATTTTATTTTAATTTTTTATTATTTTTAATTATGTTTATATTCACAATATAACAGACTAATAAAAAATATAATAATAATTTAATCCAGGAAGGACAATGCGCAACGTTACCTTTAGCTTTGATTGAAGTTAAATTTATACTGTATTTTTTTTATTATGTTATTATGTATGTTTAAATTATGTTGAGTGTTAATTATAAATGTATATTTCACTGATAGAAAGACGTGGATGAAAATAAAATAGGTAGGCTACTGGTGCCAAATCACAGTAAATATTTCTAACTAAAGCTGAAACAAATATCTTCTTAAAAAAGCATGCATCTAAAACTTAAAATAAAGACATTTAAGCATATATTTAGAGCCTTTAGACCCATTTGTTGTCGATCATAATGGCTCAGTATAGGCCTGTCTGGCACCAGTCTGCCTTAAAGTCAGCGTGCACGACCCATCTGCGAGAAGCCTCACGTCACAGTGTGTGGCCTCACAAACAGACAAGACCAATTAGTGCCTCGACAACAGTGATTACTGCCAGAGCAAGGCTGAGACACACACACACACTCTGTCCCTGTCATCCATCTCATGCTCAAAATCACATGTGGCATTTTCACTGATGATTTTTATTGGGTCGCTTACCCAGCTCCATCTGTAAAGTGTACTCCAATGTGTCCACGTGGCTACTGGAGTGCTGCAAAGCAGGCTGGTTGTGTGGACTGAGCAATCCCAGCAAACTTGGTTTTGAATTGAATTTGATTGTAAGCAATGCTACAAATATACCACATGTGTTTAAAGGGATACTCCACTTTAAAATGAAAATTCTGTCATCATATACTCACCCTCATGTTGTTTCAAACCTGTATGAATTTCTTTCTTCTGCTGAACAGAAAGGAAGATATTTAGAAGAATGTCAGCAACCAGACAGTTTCTGGTCCCACTGACTTCCATAGTATATATTTTTTCCTACTATGGAAGTCAATGGGACCAGAAACTGTCTGGTTACTGACATTCTTCTAAATATCTTCCTTTCTGTTCAGCAGAAGAAAGAAATTCATACAGGTTTGAAACAACATGAGAGTATATGATGACAGAATTTTCATTTTAAAGTGAACTATCCCTTTAATACAACCCATTGGAGAGGTGTGTTTTTATAATCAAATTTTACATTGTAAAATGCTTGAAATTGATAAATAAATGCAAGGCTAAAATTTTGTGTCAAAAAAATATTTAAAACACAGATTTCACTGTGAAATGTCATTGCAATTTAAAATAACTGTTTTCTATTTTAATATATTAATATGTAATTTATTCCTATGATGGCAAAGCAGAATTTTCAGTGTTACACGATCCTTTAGAAATCATTCTTATATTCTGATTTGGTGCTCAATTATTATCCTTTTACTCCAGTTATTATCCATTTATTATCCATAATTTTTCCAGAGTTTTGACTGGTGTATATTTATTACTGTTGTTGATGATGATGATGATGATGATAATAATAATATATAAAAAAACATAATTGTATAATCATAATATTAAATAATATTTTAATTATTTGCTGAAAACATTACCTCAGACCTAAATTATGTTTACTAATTCTAAGAAAAGCAAAACAAATTCATAAAATAAATTATCACTTTTGTGAGGCCATGAAATTTGTGAACTGTGAAAGACATGCCACTCAAAACGCTGGACGTTCACCACACACACCCCAAAATTACTTTTCATAAACTGAATTACTTGGTGGATGAAAATCCATTCAGCCATTATAATAAGCTGTATTAAAAGACTAATAAAAATAAAAGCGTATTATTAGTTGCCACTGAGGCGCTAACAGATCCTCAAGAAATGCTTCAGTAAAAATGACAATATAAAAGGCACATTAGTTTTGGAAAACCCTATCAAAAAGTCACGCCATGCATAATAAAACATTGGCCTCCTTATTTAATTAGTTTCAGGAGCTTGAATACAGAAGAGTCTGCTGTATTCACACATCCTTGCAGAGGCCATCATAATAACTACATCCAAATTGTTTCTGAAGCTATCAGACAAAAGCTATAATTCCATTTTTATGTAA
The DNA here is from genome assembly GCF_963993115.1 of Abramis brama. Taxonomy (NCBI): domain Eukaryota; kingdom Metazoa; phylum Chordata; class Actinopteri; order Cypriniformes; family Leuciscidae; genus Abramis; species Abramis brama. Next base: position 26,107,950 of record NC_139969.1, on the reverse strand, counting down.
ACAAAAACACATTTCCAACCCATAAACCTGAACCGTTAACAGCCTACAGTTTTAGAGCTAAAAATCGATGAGACAGGAATGTTAAGGAACAGAGCCCAAGGCCTTAAATAAGACAACATTTGTCCCTTGAGGGAGTGCATCACGTCTTTGAGGGAAAGAAAGAGAATGAGTCGTTCACCATAATCATTATAATGTTGACAGCCCACCTTTTCACATGGTACAAGTACAAAGGTACACTATTTTTATACTATTATTACACTATATTTTTGAAATAAAACAATGCTTTTATTCAGCAAGGATGCATTGAATTGATCAAAAGTGACATGTAAAGACATTAATACAAAAGATTTATTTTTCAGATGTAAATTTCAGAATGTAAATCCTGAAAAGAATGCACGATGGTTTCCCGCAAAAATATGAAGCAGCACGACTGTTTTCAACATTGATAATAATAAGAAATGTTTCCTGAGTGCAAATCAGCATATTCGAATGATTTCTGATCATGTGACACTGAAGACTGGAGTATTGATCCTGAAAATTCAGCTTTGCCATGGCAGGAGTAAATAAAAATATATTAGAATACAAAACAATTATTTTACATTTTAATAATATTTCACAATATTACTGTTTTTACTGTAATAAAATGTGTGTGTGTGTGTGTGTGTGTCTGTCTGTGTGCGTGAAACATGATGAAACATGTCTTGGTTGTTTAAATGAAACCTACAACCTACAAATCTATATTATACACTAACTCATAACTATTTTATTTTTTTTGGGGGGGGGGGGGGGGGCTTTTAAACATTGGGTAAAAAAACAAGGCACCCGGACAACATCTGCATATTGCATACACAAGTAAATACCATAAAATGTTCTTTCTTGATACAAACAGCTCAATATGTCTCACACAAACACATCTGTGTCCATTAAATTTTTACACTCTCCAAACTCGTCCACCAAACATCTGCTGGGAGATATGTGCGGTTTATGGGCAAGTTACGATCCAGAAATATGCTGTAAATAGAGATAACAAGGTCTGGATGCCCAGCACTAGAGTGAAAATCATGAAATAAAACAACAAAGCAGCAGGAACATCCAGAATGTTCTTCTGAATAAAGTTAGCCTAATTTAACTACATTAATAAAATGATAATGAGGTGCCATTACCATTAACAATATGAATGTTACTCCCTGGATATAATCAAAAGAATGTGATGTAATGATGGCACACCTGCGCTCCAAGAGCTCTGTGCAGATTTGACGACCAGACTCTCTGCAGTTAGCAGGCTATTCAAAATCATCTTTAGGAATCGAGAAGAGGCCCTTGCTGAAGGGTGTTATTGTAAAAAGACAGTAGGATAATGGGTAATAGCTTGCTTTAAATTGATTATCTATCTTTTGACGCATTATGTTAAGTTTGTCTATAACATTATCTATCCACTAAGACAGTTCCCAACCAGAGAGACAGTGTCCACTAGGGGGCCTCAGAACACTTCCAATGGGACCACAAGAGGGATTAAATGTATTATTATACATATTATACTAAAATGATTTAAAATGACAAAATAAGGATAAAAAGTTATAAAACTTAAAGGGATAGTTCACCGAAAAATTAAAAAAAGTAAGACTTTCGTTCAACTTTAAAACACAAATTAAGATCTTTTTGAGGAAATCTGAGAGCTTTCTGTCCCTCCATGGACAGCCACACAACTGACACTTTGACACTTCAAAAAGTTCATAAAGAGGTTGTAAAACGAATCCATATGAATCAAGCGTTTTAGTCCAAATTTTCTGAAGGGACACGATCACTTTATATGCTAAACAGATTGAATTTAGGCTTTTATTGGTCGATGGAGGGACAGAAATCACTCAGATTTCATCAAAAAGATCTTCATTTGTGTTCCGAAGATGAACGGAAAGTCTTACAGGTTTGGAACGGCATGAGGGTGAGTAATAAGTTAATAATAAAAAAAAAATTAAAAAAAGGAATAGAAATTTCTCTGTTTTTCTATACACTCCTAAAAATAAAGGTTCCAAAAGGAGGTTTCCACAGCAACGCCACATAAGATCCATTTTAGGTTCTCCAATAAAACCCAGTTATTAAAAGAACTTTTGCAACCTTTGGTGCAAAGAAAAGATTCCATAGATGTTAAAGGTTCTTCATGGAACCATTGATTCCAATTAAGAGCCTTTATATAGCTGACAACAACAACAACCATATCCTGAAATCACAAATGATTGAAATAATCATGTAAATGAATTGGTCATAACAAATTATGAACTCTGAAGAACATTCACTTCCTGAAACTTCTGGAATTTCCTAAATAATTATACTTATTATTTTATTAAATTGAATAACATGTCAACTGTTTAAACAAGCAAGCAGCTTTGTATAGAAATATGTTATGTTTATGTTATGTAAATATTGTCTTGATTTACAAAGAATCCAAGATTTTCACTGCCCTTTTTTACGTTCACAGTCTGAAAAGATACAGTACGTATGTTTTTCATAAACAATAAAAATCCCCCACTAAGTCCTGCCAGTGTAACCACAAAACCATAATCTTCAGCTGTACTGAAATGTTTTCCCCACTAGAGGGAGCCATTTGCATACACTTTCCAAGCATCTCTGATCGACCTTTTTAAAGAGAATTTGAGACATTTGTAAAAAATAAAAAAAAATAATGCTAATTCATCTGTGTTTTGGAAATATCAAAGAAGCAAACTACCTACATGCACACTGGTTAGTTAGTTATTTTGAATTTGCAGTTAATGAAGTAAACTATGGAGCAGTGCTTCCATAAATGACAATAGGCCATTTTAACAGTTTAACTAAACTGGCATCTGTTTTCTTCGACTAAAAAAGATTCCTAGTTCAACTTTTCCAGCTGCTTCCACAAGCACAGATGATGAAGCTGAACTCTAAGGATGAATAGTGTCCTGGCTTTCAACTTTCTTGGGTGGCTTC